>NC_057798.1:51052735-51068109 GCF_018294505.1 Triticum aestivum | reverse complement strand
TTTCGGTTTTTTAGTTATAGAAATACTTATAGAAATGTTAGCAATTTTTCTGTTTTTTAGTTATATAAATATTAGAAATGTTATAGAAATGTTAGTTATATAATCAAGAAATTTTAGAATTAGTTTTAGTTAGATGAATTAGATTAATGTCAAATTGTTAGAATTTGCATATATATAGAATTTTAGTTATCACAATCTAATCACTTAAAAAATATTACTTTTTGCGGGCATATAGCATTTGTTCTCGATGATATGCCCGGCCCGCATCCTCGCCGTCGACCCATTCACGACGACGTCATGCTTCAGGGGACCCATGTCCAGGACTGGGCTCCGCCAGGCTGGCACTGGGAGGTGCTAGCTGGAGGGGCGCGCCGCTTGGTGAGGAACCCGACCTCGGGTCCCGTCGTCGACCCTGATCTTCTTTGGTGGCGTTCATGTGGGCCACATTCGGTGCAGAGGTAGTCGGCCCCGCCAGAGGTGGTGCATCGCCGTGTCAGGGAGGAAGATGAGCACGTCCATCGGTACATGGCTGCTATGGACGACGTCGGGTTCTCCACTACTTGGCGGGTTCTTTGGGCAGATGACCGGAGATATGATCTTGTGATGGTTCCTTCTCTTCGGGTGTGCACCGCCCGCGCCCCAGGAACCGCGAGTGGCACCCTAGATTCTTTTGTAGTACTCGATCTTTATTAGGTACCTAGCCAGTGATGTATTCGATATATAATATTCGAGACGATGTATTCGAGATTATATATATTAAGACGATGATGTATTCGAGATTATATATTCGAGACGATGTATTCGAGATTCAGTTTTTCCTTATTGATTAATTGCATCCATGCATTGTAATTTGAATACTAAATTGTTTTATATTTCTTCTGTATTAATTAGTAAAGTAAAAGCTATGGTGGACAATACCGGCAGAGAGAGAAGAGGAATTGTTCGACATCATACGCAGCCCTCAGAGGCTAGATGATCTGAAAGATGACGGCTCCCAATATCTGAACAATACCGGAGAGGGTGATGAAAAGATATTCGATCTCGACGACTGAGCTAATGAAGTCATGAACTATGATTATGATGACATAGACAATGTTAGTGATGACACAGACAATGCTGATCTTCAAATAACAAAGACTTCCGGCGAGGTATATATTTATATAAGCATGCATCCTGGTGATCATCACATGTTTTTTTATTGAAGATATATTAACGAATCGATCTTTCTTCTTTCAGCCCTCCGGATCGAGCAAATCTGCTTCTACAGACAGCAAGACAAAGCGAGGCCCGGGCAGATTGTTGAAGGATGGTGTAAAGTACCACATCGAATCCACCAAACTTAGTGGCGAACCCCTCACACCTAAGAACGTTGCGGACAAGTGGACTCGTCAGTGCGGAGTTCTTGTGAAGGACAAACTACCGATCTGCATTCAAGAATGGAAAGAGCCAAAGACTAAACGTCCAGGTGTTACTTGGGTCGATGGCAGAGCCAAAGAAGACCTGGTGAAATCTCTAATGGAACATTTCACCCTACCAGATCATTTCACTAAAGCAGATGTGGAGAAAGTCAAGGCCGCTGCTCTTAAGAAGATGGCAATTGCATTCAACACCCACAAGAAAACTGTATGGGCCAACTACCTCGCTAATGAAAGGAAGACTCCAGATTTCAAGGGAACACTGGAGAAGCAAAGAGAACAGTGGGATGATTTCGTGACCTTCAAGGATTTAGAATTATCTAAGGAACGATCGATGAAAAACAAGGCAAATGCCGCAAGAAAGACGTAGTTCCATAGGCTGGGTCCAGGTGGCTACGCGGTGGGATTGCCTAAGTGGGATAAGTCTGAGAAAGAGATGGAGGGTACAGGGGTCACTCCGATTACTAGGAGCTGCCCCCCCAGGTGCAGAACTTGGTTCTATGTGCATGGGGGGGCGTTGGACCCGAAGACAGGCCTGGTTTCGAAGAAGGCAAGTCTAAAAGGAGCCGAACAAAAGATACTTGATGCAATAGAAGAAGCTCGAGCGGGGGTGTTCATGCCCAACAGAGAGAACGACGAGCTTACGCGCGCCCTGGGAAATCCTGAACACCCGGGAAGAACACGAGGCATGGGTGTTATTCCCTGGTATGAGGGCTTTTCGGACTAGAATGACGACTACAAGTCCCGTGCAAGAAAGAAGATGGAGGATGAGAAGAAGAGGAAGCTGGAGGAGGAGCAGAGGAAGCAGGACGCAGAACGTCTTCAAGGCCTAGAAGTAAGGCACACGGACCTGGCACTCAAATTCCAGCAGCAGCAGCAGATCGACTCACTTAGCCAGGAAAGGGGGTCTCAGCAGCGGCAGCAGCAAGCGGATGATCGTCCAGCATTGGATAGCACCGTCCCATCCATGCCGAGAAGCAGCGTTGGTTCTGCCCCGGGCGACACACTGCTGGATACATACCCTGTGGATGACATCATAGAGAACACTAACTGTGAGCTACACTCCAAAATGAAGAACATATCCATGAAGGTGGCGGACGATGTTGCTTTTCCAGTTACCCCCGAAGCAAGCTACCATTGCATCCCGATTCCAGAGGGCTATGATCGTGTCATGGTTGATGAAGTGGTGGACCCATATTCGGGGCTAACGCTTGACATTCCTAGAGGTGAAGACGAGCGCACACTGGGACGGGCCATACATCGTATCATCCTATGGAGAAAGGATTGCATCATCTTTCGAAGTCCACCGACACCGTGTCGTCGCTGAGTCCTCGAAGTCCGCCACCGAGTCAGCAGACTCCCGCTCCTCCAAGTCCACGAACGCGTGAGACGACTCCTCCTCGAAGTCCGCCACCACCTCCAAGTCCCCGAACGCGTGAGCTGACTCCTCCGGTTTCAAGTCCGGCACAGCGTCATGCCACTTCTCCGGTTTCAAGTCCAGCACCGTGTCAGGCCACACCTCCTGCTTCATGTCCGACACATTGTCAGCCCACTTCTCCTGGTCCAACTCCATGTCAGTCGTCTCCGCCGTCTCAGCAATCGCAGAAGAGACATGCCGCAACTTTGGTGCGTAGCACTACGAGTCGAGGTAGTTCAGGAACTACAGGTGGAGACAAGCGATATAAATATGGTCCAAGCCTCGCTCCTCTTCCTCAGAGGCCTTATGACATGACCGAGGAGCAAAACACGGCCATAGTGTAGGCCCAAGTGGACGCCCATTTTGGACCGAAACCGGCACCACCGCCAAAGGAGAAAGTGCCTGAGAAAATGATTGACCACTTCATTCATATGGCTAGAGCACCAGCTCCCAAGCCTGTTGACTCAGACTATGAGCGTCAAATCAGAAAGCTACATAGAGCACGGCTACGGAAGGAACCGAGCTCGAGCCAACAAGCAGCTGGCAAAAAATGCGGGAAAACCGTTCCCCAGCTGGGAGAACAGGCGGCGCAAGAGATCTCCCCGCTTGTTGTGCCAACAACACATGAGAGGAGTACGCGCGCCAAATATTATTGTGTGCAAACTGTTAGCGTTCCCCAGCAGGGCGATGTGGTAATAACGGAGGAGCATATAATGCAGGCTGAAATGCTCAAGATCTCTGTTGGACAACTCCTCGAAATCGAGCCCATGTCTCCGCTTAATGAATCGGAAATAAAATGGAAATATGCCTGGGGCCAACCTTTGGTCCATCCAGACAAGGTCAAGGACCTCCCAACGAGAATGTATGAATTGCATCAATGGTACATGAACATGACCAAGATTTCCAATCGAGTGTCCCTCATGGTGAATGTCAAGAAGGAGCATTATTACCATGAGAAAGCTCTGTCCATTGAGTATTCAGAACTATATTAGTTATTCAATCAAGACGCACTCGACAAGTCTATCGTCAGTTGCTATTGTCTGTAAGTGATTTCTTTCTGTAATTTAAGTCTCAAGCTAATTATGTAGTGATAATTTTGATCAATCATTACATGTAATTATCCTCACTATATTCTTTTCTGTGGTATTATATGCAGGATGAAGATGTATGAAATGAAAAAATCTGGACGCTATGGCATTGGGTTCATTGACCCAAATACCATTAATGAGGACATATGGAAGTTTCCATTTTATCAAGCAGGTGTAGAGGCGAGCATGGTAGAGTTCTTGAAGCACCTCAATAGCAATGAAGATATACTACTTCCTTACAACTTCTCGTGAGTCACACTGTCTTGTACTACAAATTCTGTTTTTGCTTACTAGCTAGCTAGATGTTAATAATTAAGTGTATACGGTTTACGGTAGTTGATTAATTTTATGCACATGCCCGCTTATTTAAGACATGCAAACATGTGCGCATGCAGTTGGCACTGGGTCTTGATAGACATTAAAGTTGAGGAAGGAAAAGTTGAATTACTGGACTCGCTAACTAAAGAAGAAAGTGACTTCACCATCGTGAAGGGGATAGTCAACAGGTAATTTCAATCATTATTAACTATATATATCTCGGCCTATTATTAGTTCGTCATTTTCTGATATGAACTATTTAATAACCCCTTTATTAATTTTCTTTGCTGGCGGGCAGGGCATGGGCAAAGTTCATCGCGGTGACTCCAGGCGAATGGAAACAAAAGTTGTTTTGGCATCGACCAAAGGTAAGTAATTAAGTAGTACTAGCTAGCTACCATCTCTTTAATTCTTGTTTCAATATCATTAATTAATTATCATGCTTGATTAATCATTATCTGATTCAATTCCATTCTCGTAAAGGCCCTGAAGAAGGCGCCGGGGAATAACTGTCACGACCGATTTTTCAATAAAATACTTATTGAGGAAATCGATCTCTTGATCCCAGTATAGGAAGAGTTATCCTTACTGGTAGACAAATACTTGAATATAGAAGACCAGTAGCATCAAATATATTACAGGGTTGAGCTAAGGTTGCTCAATAATTTATTATAAACACGCCAATATTGTACATAAGGGCGGTTATGACACAGGGGTGTGGTGACATGCTACTAGCTCGAGATAAAAGTGGTGGTGGATAACTTGACTCCTAAACTGGCAGCTCATCGAGCGTCGAGGTGAGGCTCGATGAATTTATTTTCTGGGGTAGCGGAAGTGGATATAATACAGTGACCAAATCCAGGATCGCACGGGACTGACTGGGACTCCTCTAGGCGTCGGACTCGCTATCGAACTCTTCATCCACGAGATCGCCTTCATCAACATCTGGCCAAATCAACAAGCCAGGTGAGTACTTTGAAAGTACTCACAAGATAGTTCGGACAAAAGATATAAAAAATGCATGCATGAATGCGTCATGAGAAAAAATAATAATGCTCATTCAAATAATAAATATATGCACGACATGATAAGTAAAAAGGAAGTCGGGCGGTAGTCCTCCCGAAATCCCAACAAACAACTGAAACCGATCGGGTGTCTGGAGCGACGCCTCGAAAGGTAAACAAATAAATAATCATGCCGCAGTCGGGCGTCTAAGCGACACCACATAAAGGGGCTTATATTGAAAAGTAAATAACACGCGTGCCACAGTCGGACGTTTGAGCGACATCACAAAAAGGGCTTAATTAAAAGTAAATAACAAGAGTGCCACAATTGGACGTCTGAGCGACATCGCGGAAAGGGCTTATCTCGAAAGTAAATAACAAGCGTGCCACAGTCGGACGTCTGAGCGACATCGCAGAAAGGGCTTATATCAAAAATAAATAACAAGTGTGCCACAGTCGGACGTCTGAGCGACATCGCAGAAAGGGCTTATATCAAAAATAAACAACAAGTGTGCCACAGTCGGACGTCTGAGCGACATCACAGAAAGGGCTTAATCAAAAGTAAATAACAGGTTAGTCCATCCACAAGAATAAACTGTTAACCGGAGTTAACATTCATGTGGTTCACCGGAGTTTTGTCACTGAGACTAACATTTGATAAGATAAGATGAACACAGTACTTGCACATATACAAGATGATTCAAAGGATTTTTGACTCTGCAGAGTTTGTACTAATTGCCCACAGCCAACGGATTTCCGTAGTCACGAAGGACTAGTTCCGTTTACGGTATTTCGGTAGAAACACATCTAACCAGTACACACACATTCCACCTCACGATGCCAGGGATCACCCTAGACAACGTCCAAGAAAAACGTTGAGACGGGGAGGTCACAACCTCGAATAGCATGGGATCAAATTTCTATACGCGCGCTCTAAGGGGTGCCCCCTCTCGGTCCCAACCGGAAACACCCATGCCCCCTGACCGGATGACGGGCTTTAATCCAGGGCCATGGAACCCTCATCCCGGCCTCTCTATTTGGTGTGTACCAGGAAAACGGTTTGCAACTTACTATGCCATATTCCTTGCGGAAAACATATGGTAGTACAGGAAGGAAAACGAATGGGAGCGTGACTTGATTCACGTTGATACTAAAGTCAAATGGTCTGGCATAAGACTGGCATGCTACAACACTGCCATCTTACCCATTCTCATGCCATCACATGGCCATGCAAACTTATATCCAACAATGTATGAATTTCCGAAACTCACTTGCCTCATCTTTGCATGAAATATTATATTTAACGAAATGCTCATAAACATGCCATGAAACTACTAAATGCAAACATGCAACAACCACTCATCATATCAAAAGTTCAAACATGCTTGCCTGGTTTGGAGTAGTCGGAGTCTAACTTGGAGAAGTTCGAGGCTCCGTCACCTCCTCCGGTATCTACGGTATAAGAAAAATACGTACTTAACGTAAATACCGCGAGTGCAAAGAAAAGTGTTCCAAATATTTTTCAAATAAATATGACAAAAAACTAGACCGAAAACTAAAGATGACAGAAAAAGAATCAATCAAAAATCAGTTTCTATTTAAAAGTTATAAAGGTTTTTAATCCAGGGACCTCTCTGTAATGAAACAGAAACTTCCTAGGGGGTCAACTGATCAAACAGAAAACGATTCAGAAAAAGAGAAAATACTGACGAGGGGGTCCCACCCGTCAGGTTTAAATTTTCAAAGGGGAAAACAGAGCTCGTCGGCGCCCGAGAGCTGCGGTGGTCGCCGGCGGCGATCCATGGTGAGTTAGGATGATCGGAGAGTACCTACGTGCTCAGGGTGTCCTTCCGCGTCGGTGCGTGGTGGTGGTGGTCGTCGGCGAGCACTACGTCAACGGCGGTACTTGTTCCAGCGGACGGCGGCTCGGGTGGAGTTGGATCTCGTCGGGGAGAGCTGCGGAGGTCAAATTGAAGCTTGGGTTAGCTCACTTGGTGCTCGAGGTGGCTAATGACGAGGTTTGGGCGTCGGGGATGGCCTCACCGGAGTGATACGAGCTGGTGGCCGAGGCGGATCGGGGCGGCCGGAGTTGGGGGAGGAGACCTCCTCGAGGTCCTCCTAGTGGCTTGGCGGGGTACTGGTGAGGTGTAGTGGTGGTGCGTGCTCGAGAGCGAGCTTGGGGCTCCTTTTTATAGGCGATTCGAGGCGGTGGCCGTGAACGGAGTTCTCCGGCGATGGTTACGGCGGCGTAGAGCTTGGTCGGGGAGGTTTAGGGAGTTGGGCGTCAACATGGAGTTCCACTGGTTCCGTTTTGACGCTAAACGAGCTTGGATTAGGAGTCCTGGGTGGATTCGACGGAACGGGGCGGCGCGGGCCCGTCGGCGGCAGAGGGCGCGCCCTGTGCTTGCTGGGCCACGGCGACTGTGCTGCGGGGGTGCACTGGCATGCATGAGCCACGCGGAGGGCTAGGGAGCAATGGGCGGCGCAGAACGGCGTAACGAGCCGGTGCTGGCTCCGTTTGGCCGCCACGGGTGGCTCTGCCACCACAGAGGCTGGCGGCGTTGGAGATGCTCGCCGCCACCGACGCCTACGTCCATCCAAGCGGGCGTGCGGCGCTCTGGCCAGGGAGAAAGGGCCATGCGCAAAGCGCCAGGACGCACTGTGGATCGGTGACAACACTCTGACGAAAACGACACTGAATCTCCCTGAAACACTAAACTTTCTAAAAGTGCACAGGAACAATGCCGGCAAGTGTTCCACGAAATGATTTTGGCATGTGGGGAGTTTTCCTTGAGCTGATTTTTGGTGGGGTGGCCTCTCATTGCATCTGGGGGCTACCTGAATTTTGGTAGAATTTTTGGGGAAGAGGAGATATGAATTTCACCAAATTTGACAAATCTGGTCCAAACTTGCAGAGGATGAAATTTGAAAATTTTGAAAAGAGGAAGAGTGGATCTTGATGGTTCTAGGTTGTGGGTGCTAGAGACTATCCAGAGGAGTTGGTTTGAGATCAAAACTCAAAGGGAATTAGGTACTTGCTTTGCAAATCACCTAGGCTTAAAATAAATGACAGAATTGTTTTGGGGAGGAAAATAAATGGAATAAAATCCAAAAATGGATTTAACTTGTTGGGACAGAAAGTTTGGATTTCCCCAAAGTGGAGGGAGGGGTTTTGGGAGGATTTACCACAAGAGGCATGGTAAAACCAAGGATGGTTCAAAACAAAGGAGTAGCTCAAAAATCTTTTGGGTTTCTTTTTAAAAGAAAATAAATTTCCAAGAAATGTTTTTGAGAAGGGAAACTCAGAAGAAAGATTTCTAATAACAAACACCAGGGTTGCATACGATGAAAAAATCAAAGCCCTTGCCAAGGGAAAAAGTTTTTGAGAGAGAGAGATTTTTGAAAGGATTTAAAAGACCTTTTTCAAACCAAGCAAGGTTTTTGCTGAAAACAAAAACAAAAAATTTTGGAGTGTCACAGCACCTACCCCCTTAGGAAAAATCTCGTCCCCGAGATTTCAGCTGATCCTCAAACAGGTGTGGGTGCTCTGTCCGAAGGAAATCCTCTCTTTCCCAAGTTGCTTCACTTTTGGTATGATTGCTCCACCGAACTCTGAAAAACTTGATGGTTTTTTGTCGGGTCCTTTCAGACTCCTCTAATATTTTTACTGGATGCTCCCGGTAGGTGAGGTCTGGTTGTACGTCAATGTTTGAATGGGATACTTGCTTCTCTGGATTGCTTACGTACTTCCTCAACTGCGAGATGTGGAACACGTCGTGGACATCGGATAATTCTTCGGGTAAGTCTAGCTGGTAGGCTACCGTGCCTCTTCGGGACACTATACAGAATGGTCCGATGAATCTTGGTGCTAGCTTCCCCTTAACCTTGAATCATTGCAGGCCCCTCATAGGAGATACTCGTAGGTACACAAACTCTCCGGGTTTGAAACTGATTCCCCGATGCTTTCTATCGTAATAACTCTTTTGTCGACTTTGAGCGGTCTTGAGTCGATCCCTAATCATCTTAACTTTTTCCTCAGCCTCCTTGAGCATATCTGGGCCGAAGATATGGCTGTCTCCGGTTTCTGACCAATTTAGTGGTGTACGACATCTTCGCCCGTACAGAGCTTCAAATGGTGCCATTTGCAGGCTGGCCTGGTAGATGTTGTTGTATGCGAACTCCGCGTATGGCAAGCTTTCTTCCCAACTGGTCCCATAGGTGAGGACACATGCTCTCAGCATGTCTTCTAGAATTTGGTTTACGCGTTCTATCTGTCCATCAGTCTGGGGGTGGTATGCGGTACTGAATGCTAGTTGAGTACCTAGTGCCTGTTGTAGGTGATCCCAAAACCTAGAGACGAATTTTGTGCCTCTGTCAGATATTGTAGTCTTTGGGAATCCATGTAGGCAGACGATATGGGCAAGATAAAGTCGGGCAAGCTTCTGAGTGGTGTGAGTTGACTTCACCGGGATAAAATGTTCTACCTTAGTTAATCTATCGGTGATGACCCATATGGCATTATTTCCGTGTCGTGACCAAGGTAGCCCAACAATAAAATCCATTCCAATCTCATCCCATTTCCACTCGGGTATCTTGTTTGGCTGTAATAGTTCGGCTGGTTTCTGGTGCTCGGCCTTGATGCGTTGAAAAGAATCACAACATGCAATGAATGTGGCTATGTACCTTTTCATACCGTGCCACCAAAATTTCCTGAAGGTCCTTGTACATTTTTGTTCCTCCAGGATGGATTGAATACGGAGCGGTGTGGCTTTCAACTAGAATCTGTTGTTTGAGGTCCTTGATATTTGGTACGCAAAGTCTTTCTCCGTACCACAATATTCCCTGCTCGTCTATGTTGAATTCTGAGGCCTTGCCCAAACTCACTTTCCTTTTTATGCCATCAATGCTGGGGTGTCCATGCTGAGCCTCCTTAATCTTTTCCATTAGGGTAGGCTGTATTTCCAAATTCCACACACTGCCTTCGGTGACCATTATTAGGTTGAGTTTGGCAAATTCCTGCTGAAATTCTGGTCTCAAATTTGGTATACTGTCGTTGCCCGAGCTGGGGTTCCGACTAAGGGCATCTGCCACTACATTTGCTTTTCCTGGATGATAGTGGATTCCAACATCGTAATCCTTCACTAATTCCAACCAGCGTCGTTGTCGTAAATTGAGTTTCGGTTGTGTGAAAATATACTTAAGGCTCTTATGGTCTGTGTATATTTCACAACGATTTCCAAGTAGAAAGTGTCTCCATTCTTTGAGTGCATGGATGACTGCTGCCAACTCCAGATCATGAGTACGATAATTTTCTTCATGCTTGCGGAGTTGTCTGGAGACATACGCAACTACCTTGCCTTCTTGCATCAATACACATCCGAGGCCCTTCCAGGATGCGTCACAATACACTTCAAAATTCTTGTGTATGTCTGGCACAATTAATACTGGTGCCGTTGTTAATTTCCTTTTTAGCTCTTGGAAGTTTTTCTCACAAGCTTCCGTCCATTCAAACTTCTTATCTTTCTTGAGTAACTGCGTCATTGGCTTTGCTATGGTGGAGAATCCTTCAATAAATCTTCGGTAGTATCCTGCCATTCCCAAGAAACTTCGTACGTCCATTACGCTGGCTGGTAGTTTCCAGCCAAGTACGGCTTTGACCTTTTCCGGGTCTACTGCAATACCTTCTTGGGTCAGTACGTGGCCCAGAAAACCCACCTGTCTTAGCCAAAATTCACATTTGCTGAACTTGGCGTACAGTTGATGTTTCTTGAGTTCTCCTAGTACAATTCTGAGATGTTCAGCATGCTCTTCCGGCGTCTTGGAGTATGTCATAATATCATCGATGAACACCACAACAAACTTGTCCATAAACTTCATAAATACTTTGTTCATGAGGTGAACAAAATACGCGGGGGCGTTTGTTAGTCCAAACGGCATTATTGTGAACTCATACAGTCCATATCTGGAGGTGAAGGCTGTCTTGGGGATATCTTCCATTCACACTTTCAATTGATGGTATCCCGACCTTAAGTCAATTTTTGAGAAGACTTTGGCCTGAGCGAGCTGATCAAATAAATCATTTATTCGGGGCATTGGGTATTTGTTCTTGATCTTGACCATGTTAAGTGCTCGATAGTCTATGCACAATCTCAGTGTCCCATCCTTTTTCTTGGCAAATAAAATTGGTGAACCCCAAGGTGAGGAACTGGCTCGTATGTATCCCTTGTCCAACAATTCTTTTATTTGCTTCTTCAATTCTACCAACTCGGATGGTGCCATTCTGTATGGTTTCTTGTAAATGGGAGCGGTTCCGGGTGCTAGCTCAATGCTGAATTCTATCTCTCGGTCTGGTGGCATGCCTGGTAGTTCTTCGGAAAATACGTCTGGAAATTCACACACTATTGGAACCTTGCTTAACTCAGAAATGTCCACCTTGTTTAACCTCGGTTGCCGAGATATTTGTCTTTCTTTGGCTGAAACCTTTATTGTCTTCCCGTGATGGTGGGTGAGAATTACGGTCCGGATGAAGCAGTCAATAAAACCTTTGTTGGTGGTTAACCAATCCATCCCTAGGATGACATCCAGTCCTTTACTTTCCAATACAATAAGGTTGGCATAAAACTTCAATCCTTCGAATTCAATAACCACACCTTGACAGTAACTCTGGGTCACTTGCTTAATCCCAGGGGACTTGATGATCATGGATTTTTCCAAGGGAAGCATCGAAAAATTATTTTGCAAAGCAAAACTCTTCGAAATGAATGAGTGAGAAGCTCCAGAATCAAACAAAACCATGGCAGGTATTGTGTTGACAGGGAACGTACCGAGTACGATATCTGGGGCGTTTTGTGCTTCCTCTTTGGTCACGTGGTTCAGATGACCCTTCCTGTGGTTGTTATTGGGGTTGAAATTGTTTCGCTTGGGCGCTGAATTATTGCCACTATTGTTTGGCTTTGGGGTTGAGTTCCTCGGCTTGGGGCACTGCTTGGCATAGTGCCCTTCTTCTCCACAAGCGTAGCAAGTAACGCCTGGGCGATATGTGAACTCTTTGTCCCTTGCACGGAAATTCTTGATTGGGCGTGAATTATTCATTGTGGGTTTGTGTGTCCCACCTTTCTGGAAATCCGTCTTGCTTCGGTGGTTTCGAGCCTGAGTAGTCTGGTCCCTTTTGCGTTTGCGGAAATCCTCCAAACTGCGTCGCTCATTTTCCAAGGTAATTGCCTTATCCACCAGTGTTTTGAAATCTAGGAAGGTGTGCACAACCAACTAACATCTAAGCGCGGGTGCCAGGCCTTCCAAGATTTTTTCCATCTTCTTGCTCTCAGTCATACGCTCTTCATTGGCATAGCGGGACAACAGAGTAAACTGGCTGCTATATTCTAACACCATCATGGTCCTTTGTTTGTGGTCATCAAATTATCTCTTCTTGATCTTCATAACACTTTTAGGAATGTGTGCCCCATGAAAACTTTCCTTGAATTCCTCCCAGGTTATTTCATTTTCGTTGGGGTGCATGTGTAGGAAATTTTCCCACCACGATGCAGCTGCTCCAGTGAGATAGTGCGGTGCATATATTACTTTCTCACGGTCTGAACACTGTGCAATAACTAATTTTCTTTCCATGTCTCGAAGCCAGTCGTCGGCCTCAAGAGGTTTGTCAGTATGAGAAAAAGTTGGGGGACGCGTCTTCTGCAGCTCAGACAACTTGGATTGCTGCTGATACTGTCCATGGTGATTCCCCATATTGATGACTTGGTTCATCATTTCCTGATGTTGTTGTTGACTCTGTTCATAAAGGCGACACACTTGGGTAAATGTTGTTTCACTGTCCTGTTGACTTGACTGCCCCTGTGTGAAATTGTTGTTTGGTGGTGTGCCATAATTTTCCTCTGGCTGATTTGGCATGGAGCGCGTCCAAGGACGAGACATCTTTCACTTTGGGAATATTTTTTTGTAAAACTCGTAAGAAAAGAAATTGAGTCGCAACAGCCAATAAATTCAGAAATACGGAATTTTTAAAAACTCCAGAATTTTTCAAGAAAAAATCAACGATTGCGCATGGAGAAGGACTATTACACATCTTACATGCGAGCAGTAATTATACAGTACATCACTCAGGATATGCGTACATAATCCTGACATGTTATTGAGGCTAGTGCACTTCTCCAGACCCTACATGATGCGCAAACAAGCTACTTCTCACAACCTATGTACATATAAACATATAGTACAAGTCGGTACATCGCATGACGGCTCAGCGTACTCAGCCGAAGATGGTGAGGATCTCCCTTGGCCTGCCGAGGGTGAGGCGCAGAGAGGCGGGGGACTCAACTTCCTCCTCGCTAATAGGCTCCAGACGTGAAGCGCTGCGCTGAGCTGGTGGAGTGGGTGCCATAGGCGGAGTAACACGAATAGGAGTGGGCGCAATAGGTGGAGTAACACGAATAGGAGTGGGCGCAATAGGCGGAGTAACACGAATAGGAGTGGGCGCAATAGGCAGAGCAGAATGAACTGAAGTGGGTGCAATGACTTGGTTGAACTCCTCGGTGCTAGGTAGGCGACGAGCAGTGGCGAGAATGGTAGGTGAATGAGATGCCGAGGACGAGATGAAATTCAGCGGTGTAGCTACAAGGTCGTCCACCATGCTGTCGAAGGCTGCCTCCAGAGCTCGGAGGTACTCGACAAGCATCTCAAAGGCCTCGTCACGTTCTCCTCTGAGGAAAGCGAATGAGTAATGACAGGTGTATGGCACGTGGCATGGAAGGTAGCGGTAGCGACGAGTCTTCATTGAAGGAAGAACATCCCGGAGATGATCTATCGCCTCACGGGCAGCCATCTGCATAGCATGCCTCTCCGTAGGCATGGCTCTCCCCAAGAACCGGAAGCGGCGTAACTCAACACGCCCTCCCTTGAATTGCACCGCGGCCTGGTGCATGGTCAGACTGTCGTTGATCTTGTGTGGGTAGAGTGTGAAGACTGGGCGCACTGATGGCCCCATCACGACCTGGACGATGAAGGAGAGGAGCTTGACGAACCCCTCAGGCACGTTGGCGAACACCTGTGACTCACAGTGATTGCCAGCCATCTACAAAAGTAGGCGAAAATTCTGAATGGTCAGATCATAAATTTATGCTGACTGTCAAAAAATGACTACATTTGTAAAAATAAGAATGAACTCTACTATGCTAATAACCGATTAGAGATCGCACCTAGTGGCTTCCTACAGTCAGCCTGGCTCTGGTACCAAGTTTGTCACGACCGGTTTTTCAATAAAATACTTATTGAAGAAATTGATCTCTTGATCCCAGTATAGGAAGAGTTATCCTTACTGGTAGACAAATACTTGAATACAGAAGACCAGTAGCATCAAATATATTACAGGGTTGAGCTGAGGTTGCTCAATAATTTATTACAAACACGCCAATATTGTACATAAGGGCGGTTATGACATAGGGGTGTGGTGACATGCTACTAGCTCGAGATAAAAGTGGTGGTGGATAACATGACTCCTAAACTGGCAGCTCATCGAGCGTCGAGGTGAGGCTCGATGAATTGATTTTCTGGGGTAGCGGAAGCGGATATAATACAGTGACCAAATCCAGGATCGCATGGGACTGACTGGGACTCCTCTAGGCGTCGGACTCTCTATCGAACTCTTCATCCACGAGATCGCCTTCATCAACATCTGGCCAAATCAACAAGCCAGGTGAGTACTTTGAAAGTACTCGCAAGACAGTTCGGACAAAAGATATAACAAATGCATGCATGAATGCGTCATGAGCAAAAATAATAATGCTCATTCAAATAATAAATATATGCACGACATGATAAGTAAAAAGTAAGTCGGGCGGTAGTCCTCCCGAAATCCCAACAAACAACTGAAACCGATCGGGTGTCTGGAGCGACACCTTGAAAGGTAAACAAATAAATAATCATGCCGCAGTCGGGCGTCTAAGCGACACCACATAAAGGGGCTTATATTGAAAAGTAAATAACACGCGTGCCACAGTCGGACGTCTGAGCGACATCATAGAAAGGGCTTAATTAAAAGTAAATAACAAGAGTGCCACAATCGGACGTCTGAGCGACATCGCGGAAAGGGCTTATCTCGAAAGTAAATAACAAGCGTGCC
>NC_057798.1:50879352-51052431 GCF_018294505.1 Triticum aestivum | reverse complement strand
GTCTGAGCGACATCGCAGAAAGGGCTTATATAAAAAATAATTAACAAGTGTGCCATAGTCGGACGTCTGAGCGACATCGCAGAAAGGGCTTATATCTGCCACAGTCGGACGTCTGAGCGACATCGCACAAAGGGCTTATATCAAAAATAAATAACAAGTGTGCCACAGTCGGACGTCTGAGCGACATCACAGAAAGGGCTTAATCAAAAGTAAATAACAGGTTAGTCCATCCACAAGAATAAACTGTTAACCGGAGTTAACACTCATGTGGTTCACCGGAGTTTTGTCACTGAGACTGACATTTGATAAGGTAAGATGAACACAGTACTTGGACATATACAAGATGATTCAAAGGATTTTTGACTCTGCAGAGTTTGTACTAATTGCCCACAGCCAACGGATTTCCGTAGTCATGAAGGACTAGTTCCGTTTATGTTATTTAGGTAGAAACACATCTAACCAGTACACACCCATTCCACCTCACGATGCCAGGGATCACCCTAGACAACGTCCAAGAAAAACTTTAAGACGGGGAGGTCACAACCTCGAATAGCATGGGATCAAATTTCTATACGCGCGCTCTAAGGGGTGCCCCCCTCTCATTCCCAACCGGAAACACCCATGCCCCCTGACCGGATGACGGGCTTTAATCCAGGGCCATGGAACCCTCATCCCGGCCTCTCTATTTGGTGTGTACCAGGAAAACGGTTTGCAACTTACTATGCCATATTCCTTGCGGAAAACATATGGTAGTACAGGAAGGAAAACGAATGGGAGCGTGACTTGATTCACGTTGATACTGAAGTCAAATGGTCTGGCATAAGACTGGCATGCTACAACACTACCATCTTACCCATTCTCATGCCATCACATGGCCATGCAAACTTATATCCAACAATGTATGGATTTCCGAAACTCACTTGCCTCATCTTTACATGAAATATGATATTTAATGAAATGCTCATAAACATTCCATGAAACTACTAAATGCAAACATGCAACAACCACTCATCATATCAAAAGTTCAAACATGCTTGCCTGGTTCGGAGTAGTCGGAGTCTAACTTGGCGAAGTTCGTGGCTCCGTCACCTCCTCCGGTATCTACGGTATAAGAAAAATACATACTTAACGTAAATACCGTGAGTGCATAGAAAAGTGTTCAAAATATTTTTCAAATAACTATTAAAAAAACTAGACAAAAAATTAAAGATGACAGAAAAACAATGAATCAAAAATCAGTTTCTATTTAAAAGTTATAAAGGTTTTAAATCTAGGGACCTCTTTGTAATGAAACAAAAACTTCCCAGGGGGTCAACTGATAAAACAGAAAAAGATTCAGAAAAATAGAAAATACTAACGAGGGGGTCCCAACCGTCAGGTTTAAATTTTCAAAGGGGAAAACAGAGCTCGTCGGCGCCCGAGAGCTGCCGTGGTCGCCGGCGGCAATCCACGGCGAGTTATGATGATCGGAGAGTACCTACGTGCTCAGGGTGTCCTTCCGCGTCGGTGGGTGGTGGTGGTGGTCGTCGGCGAGCACCACGTCGACGACGGTCCTTGCTCCGGCGACGGCGGCTCGGGTGGAGTTGGATCTCGTCGGGGAGAGCTGCGGAGGTCAAATTGAAGCTTGGGTTAGCTCACTGGGTGCTCGAGGTGGCTACTGACGAGATTTGGGCGTCGGGGATGGCCTCACCGGAGTGATTCGAGCTGGTGGCCGAGGCGGATTGGGGCGGCCGGAGTTGGGGGAGGAGACCTCCTCGAGGTCCTCCTAGTGGCTTGGCGGGGTACTGGTGTGGTGTAGTGGTGGTGCGTGCTCGAGAGCGAGCTCGGGGCTCCTTTTTATAGGCGATCCGAGGCAGTGGCCGTGAACAGAGTTCTTCGGCGATGGTTACGGCGGCGCAGAGCTTGGTCGGGGAGGTTTAGGGAGTTGGGTGTCAACGTGGAGTTACACTGGTTCCGTTTTGACGCTAAACGAGCTTGGATTAGGAGTCCTGGGTGGATTCGACGGAACGGGGCGGCGCGGGCCCGGCGGCGGCAGAGGGCGCGCCCTGTGCTTGCCGGGCCACGGCGACGGTGCTGCGGGGGTGCGCTAGCATGCATGAGCCACGCGGAGGGCTAGGGAGCAATGGGCGGCGCAGAACGGCGTAACGAGCCGGTGCTGGCTCCGTTTGGCCGCCATGGGTGGCTCTGCCACCACAGAGGCTGGCGGCGTTGGAGATGCTCGCCGCCACCGACGCCTACGTCCATCCAAGCGGGCGTGCGGCGCTCTGGCCAGGGAGAAAGGGCCGTGCGCAAAGCGCCAGGACGCACTGTGGATCGGTGACAACACTCTGACGAAAACGACACTGAATCTCCCTGAAACACTGAACTTTCTGAAAGTGCACAGGAACAGTGCCGGCCAAGTATTCGACGAAATGATTTTGGCATGTGGGGAGTTTTCCTTGAGCTGATTTTTGGTGGGGTGGCCTCTCATTGCATCTGGGGGCTGCCTGAATTTTGGTAGAATTTTTGGGGAAGAGGAGATATGAATTTCACCAAATTTGACAAATCTGGTCCAAACTTGCAGAGGATGAAATTTGAAAATTTTGAAAAGAGGAAGAGTGGATCTTGATGGTTCTAGGTTGTGGGTGCTAGAGACTATCCAGAGGAGTTGGTTTGAGATCAAAACTCAAAGGGAATTAGGTACTTGCTTTGCAAATCACCTAGGCTTAAAATAAATGACAGAATTGTTTTGGGGAGGAAAATAAATGGAATAAAATCCAAAAATGGATTTAACTTGTTGGGACAGAAAGTTTGGATTGCCCCAAAGTGGAGGGAGGGGTTTTAGGAGGATTTACCTCAAGAGGCATGGTAAAACCAAGGATGGTTCAAAACAAAGGAGTAGCTCAAAAATCTTTTGGGTTTCTTTTCAAAAGAAAATAAATTTCCAAAAAATGTTTTTGAGAAGGGAAACTCAGAAGAAAGATTTCTAATAACAAACACCAGGGTTGCATATGATGCAAAAATCAAAGCCCTTGCCAAGGGAAAAAGTTTTGAGAGAGAGATTTTTGAAAGGATTTAAAAGACCTTTTTCAAACCAAGCAAGGTTTTTGCTGAAAACCAAAACAAATTTTTTTGGAGTATCACAATAATCTGTGTGCATTCTGCGTTTGCGAGAACATTCGCATGATGATGTCCGAAAGGAGCAGATCTGACAGACAGGACTGGGTACGTTTGTCAGAACACTATTCACACCATTATCGATATTTACTCACACAACTAATACACATGCATATTATTGTTCTCCTTCTTAACAGTTCAGAGAGGTGCAGGATAAGCTCCTACCCGAGGAGCGCATACAAGCACTTCAAGAGGAAATAGCCGGATTTTTGCTTGACCAGGTCATAAATCCCAAAGGAGAATACTATTACCCGCTACCACCCCCATGAACCACTTGTCATCGTGCTCCGGAGGCACCAAGGCAACATATGTAGGAGAAATTGTATATGTATATACATGTATATGTGTGAATAATGGTGTTGGTTGTGAGACATTCGATGATATATATATATATATATATATATATATATATATGCGGTTCTATATGTATGAGAAAATCTATTTATATATATGCATAACGTGTACAATTTGTAGTATCGTGAAATACCAGCAAACAAAAAAATGTAATGGAAAATAAAAAAACACCCAAACATTTAGTACCAGTTGGTGTTACCAACCGGTACTAAAGCCCTACGCGCACCCGGGCCTGGCTCGTGCCACGTGTTCGCACTTTAGCGCCGGTGCATGACGAACCGGTACTAAAGGGGGGGGGACCTTTAGTCCCACTCTTTAGTGCCGGTTGTAGAACCGGCACTAAAGGCCGTTACGAACCGGCACTAAAGGCCGGTTCTGCACTAGTGTGGTGTTGCTAAGTTTGCTTCATTTAATTAGCTATAGACTCAAAATTGTCTTTTCACCTAGGTACACACGCTTAGCACCGTTTCTTCCTTGGGTCACCAAACTAGTCTCTCTCTTCTTGATTAACTTGCCACATCAGACTTTATGCCTATGTGGCAAGCTTAAGCACCTGTAGGAGCAAGTAAGTACAATAGTGCGCTTTACATGGCATTTTTGCATATGTGGAGGAAAGAGAGGCAAGGAAAAAGTGGAGAAGTGGGCTCTCATGCAAGAGCCAGCCTCTACTACATGGTGGAGCATTGGGAGAGGCACCTGTATGGAGGTGGTCAGGAATCGGGAGACTCATGTCGGTCGTAGCGCCGCAGTTAAAATGATAATGGCAAGTCAAATCACGGGGCCCCACCTGTCCAGCAGTAACTCGCTGTCAAATCACACAGCCCTACGTTTGCAGCAGCCTACTCCCTCGTCTTCTCGCATCTCTGTCGAACCGACTAGGCGGAACTGTCCCGCCGCCTACCGGGCAGGAAAAGCCCCGCCCTCGACTTTTAAATAGTATACAAATACTAATTTTGTATCCATGGATTGCGCCCGCGCCATGGAGCAAAGCGTCTAGAAAACGGAGGTACACATGTACGGAGTATACAGCACGCCCGTCGCGTTCGCGTCGCACCCTAGACGGTTGGTCGGTCTGGCACGCTGCTCTCCGAATGGAACGCGCGTCATATTGTGTTCGCACACACATGTGGGACGGCAATTGAGAACCGACCATAGGCACACTCCCCGGCCCCGCAAGTCGGGTGACTTAATAAAAGAGGGAGACGAGCGATAGTACTAGAGAAGTGTTGTACTACGTTGGTGCCTGGACGATCCCTGCAAGACACAGAAGATCAGTTCGTCCATGCATGTGACCAGACTCCAGCACACACGCCTGGAATGGCTATCGTCTACATATCGTGCAGGCTGTGTTGTACATGGCTGTAGTTGTGGTGAGAAATCTAAAAAAAGGTTTCTTGTCATCTCGCAAAATTATGTGTCATGTGCTTCGGATCACTGCGAGGGTTAAACAGCGACAACTGAGTTGGGCTAGTCATTGGGGGTACATGCACGAAAAGTGACTACTCGGCTGCCATCTAGGTCAAGCCGGCTATGTTAATTAGGACATCTATCGACGGACCCCTTTTCTACGAGTTTATCTTTAATTTGAGCTTTGTTCCTCGTCTAGTTTGTCCGTCGGGATTCATGTTGTCTCCTTTGGGCAGTGAGGTTATGATTTCTTGTCATGTGGCATTTTTTCGTGTTATATGTTATAATCCGGCACTTCAGATCAAAATGATGACAACTGCGCCTCCGGGCCATGTGCATGAAGACTTCTTGATAGTCATTGACGAGGTCAAGCCGGCTCCGATAGACAAAAAAAACTAAGTACTACTCCACTATATAGGCAGGAGCCTCCGCGCTTGCTTGCTAGTGTTGCTCTCTTCACACTGTCTCGGCCTCTCCAGATCTAAACACGACAGCGGTGGCCACATTCTCTCTCTCTCTCTACTCACCGCTGGTCACAGATCCAGTCGGATCCTCTCCGCCGGGGAAGGTGAGAAGGTGCAACATTCACGCGGTCGTCCTCGGTGACGGCTCTTACACACTGTTGGGCGCGTCCCGGTCAGCCTGCCTTGCCGTTCTCTCCCAAGCACCGCTGGCGAGGGAGGGCCTCCGACCCCTTCTTCCTCGCTGCCGTAGTGTGGGCAGATCCGGCCTCCCGCCTTCCACCTAGCGACATCCCGGCGACCATCAGGTATAACTTCCTTCAAAACCGGCCTTGCTCTACTTCCCGAGCTCCTGACGTCGCTGCATTTGTAACTTTTACTATTTCTCAGGCCCCCTGCCTAACTTCCCGAACTCCATGGCCAAATATCTGCAACAGAGCGAAAAGGCGGCGATACTCCCGGAGGGAGTCGTGCCGGAGTACATAGAGCTGCTCCTCTGGGCCATGGAGCAAACAGATTCACCGAATCCGATCGTGAGGGAGCGGTGATGGGAGTATCGATCCCAGATGGAACATCCACTAGAGATTGAAGGATCGATCATCTATAGGGTGCCGTTTGTGAGGGTGTCCTGCCAGAGCGAGCCAGTGGATTCTTCGTCGACCGAACCCAACTGCAAGAGGAGAAAAGCAGTTGGCCCGACGACGCTTCCCCGCCATCGTCTCACGGGGCGGCTGTCTGCTGCCGAGGAATAGGAGGGGGCTGTCCCCACCCCACCCCCCAGCCCAATAGTCGGGCAGGTTGTGAATTGTCAGGAGGAGCTTAGGGTTGTCAGTATTTGCAGGTTGTGAATTGTGTTTTGTGTTGTGTATTTTGATATTACTTTCAGATATGAATGTCTTTTGAATTTCAGATTTGCGGTATTGAGCATATGAAGATTTTTATGAATTCTAGAGATCTATTTTTAGTACTTAAAAAATGTAGTTTCATAGGAGTATAAAAGTGTAGACGAGAAGAAACTGCAAGTTCAGTTTCAGATAAGAAACTGCAACTTTCAGAGGCAGAGCATTTATATTTACACGGCCTTTTCAAACAGGGTTAACATCATGTTGGAAGTTTTATTCATGGTCGAAAATGGAACTACCAGCCAGTTAATATTATGCTGATCAACATTCATGCATAGCACATCTTCATATGATGCACAGTCAAAAATGCCCACACAATGTCGAGTGTGCGAAACACAGAGAAAACGAGGGACGAAGTTTTGGCAAGTGTTGGACGTGGTTTTGGGCTGCCCCGTCTAGGCTTTCATTTTTAACATGCGCCTCCCACGACCTCGAATGGGAGGGCCTGTTTGTATTTTCTTAGGGCCGTCATGTATCGACCGGCCTATGGACCTCCCATCCGAGGTTTTATTTTTTGGCAGCCCAATTTATGTATTTTTTTGAAGAAAACGCAGAGGTCTGTTCTATTTTTCTATATGAGAATAGGAACACCAGGTACAACTTATGTTTCCCTTCTAACTATATTATATATATATATATATTATTTTATATGTTATTATATATTATTTTTTATTATCATCATATATTTAATAGATACTTACATATGTAAGAAAACAATATCGCACATCTTATTAACTTACAAAAATAATTTCTTAACAAATAAAATCCTGGATTGTTTTGGCACGAAAATCCTAGTGATTGTGTACAAAAGCTTGGTAAGATTTAAGGACGAATGTAATAATATCACTTATTATTTAAATATATTTATAACAAAATGCTCAGCCCTTTTTTATTTTTTGATAACATTGCTGGCCCAACCCAACATTATAATTAGAATCAGCCCAGCAAAATCGTGTATCTAGATAAAGTGCAAATGGCCTGTAATTTTTTAGGAAATAAAATAAATGGGCCGCATGGATGCTACATTAATTGTTCACCCAGCCCAGCTAATGGTTGTAATTCAAAAAAAGAAGATCAAATTGACTGTAAATTCTACTGCGCAAAAAAAAGACTATAAATTCTGAAAAGATGGGTTGAATACGTGCCACATTTTTGGAGGCTGAAATGTGGGCCAATAGGTCGAAGCCAACGCAAGTCGTTGTCAATTTAGTCAACAAATGATTCTGACATGTTAGCCGTTGGATTTACATCCAATGACCGGCATCCATCTTCAATCTCTCGTCTTCTTCCTCCAGCGCCGCCGGGACCACCTCCCGCCTCCTACTGCTAGCAGCTCTGCTTAGCACGCTTCGCTATGAAGCGCTACTCCACTGTTGGCCAGGCCATCCCTCCACCCCTCCACACCTCCTGTTCTTCTCCACCGACTGCTGAACCACACCGCACTAGAACCAGTTAACCCTCGTACACCTCTCCGTCTGCGACTCTACTCCCGCATCTTCCCATCTCCGGCTCGTTGTTGTCCAGGGCCTTGCTATCGTCCACCACCTTGGATGCGCTCGGTGCGGCATGGTCAACATGGTCAACGAACGACACCATCGGAAATAGACTGTGCGTGGAGAGGCTGACAGCTGGGTCCACGGCCGCACACAAGGAAATGCCTCCTTATTACGCGCAAAATAATGATTCCTCCACCTGACATCTAGGACCTACCAGAAGGGCCTTTGTATTTCGCGAAAAAAACGTGCCCCCCGCTGACTTGTTGGACCCACCAGCTATCTTCGCACGCAAGGAAGTGCCTCCTTATTACGCATAAAAAAATGAATACTCCCCCTGCCAGCTGGAACCCAGCATACTGGGAGGCTGACTTGTGGGCCTACCAAGTCCACGGGGACGGTGGGCTTTGTCAACTTAGTCAATATGAATGATTCTAGGTCCTGTTACCATACGATGTTCATCCAACGGTTGTAGTGCTTCTTCAACTTCTGGTCTTTTTGCTCCAGCCGCCCAAACCAGCGCCGGTCGTGTCGGGTGCTCCTACCTCCAGTGGTCGGCTATGATACCGTGGAGGCCTCACCGCCCCCTACTACTCCCACCGCTGGCCAGGCCATCCCTCTACTCACGCACACCCGCTGTTATTCTGCGGAGACAGCAGCCTCACACCACAGTCGAACCAGTGAACCCTCGTACTCCTCTTCGCGTGGGCATCCACTGCTGCGTCTTCCCCGGCTCCGAGTAGTCCCCTTCCTAGGCCTCGCCGTCATCCACCGCCGTGGTGCTCTCGGCGCGGCGTGGTTAACGTGGTCAAGGAACGACTTCCATCGGACGTGGACTGCACGTCGAGAGGCTGACAGCTGGGTCCACGGCCGTAGCAAGGAAGTGCCTCCTTATTACGTGGAAAATAATGATTCCTCCACCTGACAGCAGGGACCCACCGGACGGGCCACCGTATTTCGTGAAAAAAAAAGTTCCCCCTGACTGTTGGGACCCACCAGCTACATCTTCGCACGCAAGGAAGTGCATCCGGGCAAAAAAAATGATTCGCCCCCCTAACTGCTGGGACCCACCAGCTACATCTTTGCACTCAAGGAAGTGCGTCCGGGCAAAAAAAAACGATTCGCCCCCCTGACTGCTGGGACCCACCAGCTACGTCTTCGCAGGCAAGGAAGTGCCTGACAGTCGGGACCCACCTGGTCGAAGCATACGTAGCATTGTCATTCTAGTCGCAAACATGTACGTACATACCTGTCATAGTAGAGGCGCGCACGTGTCGTAGTAGAGGCGCACACATGTCGTAGTAGAGGCGCGCACGTAGCATGTACATGTACAACGGCGAGGGTGCAAGAAAGAAAATACGACCACATACGTACATACGGGCAGGGTCTCAAACGCCTACTCGCGCATATGTACACGGCTGGGTCGGAACGGAGAAACAGAGTCGTTGTCGTGTTCATGGGGAGGCAACGGAATGCGTCATGCTCATGGGGAGGCAATGGAATGCGAAGTGTTCATCGGGAGGCAACGGAACGCGTGGGAGCCAACCGGCTTGGACGGAACAGGCGATGGAAACGAGGCCTGGCGTACCGCAGAACGGAGGAAACGGCCTTGTGTTCGACCGGCCACGTTCGGAACGGGGTCCTGTTGATCGGGAGGGGTGTGGCGTACCGCAAAACAGAGGAAACGGACCTCCTACGGTTGAAACGGGGGTCCTGTTGATCGGGAGGGGTGTGGCGTACCGCAAAACAGACGAAACCGACTTGTGTTGGAGCACTACGATTGAAACGGGGGTCCTGTTCATCGGGAGGGGTGTGGCGTACATCAAAACGGGACTCCACGGGATACTGTTCATCTCCATTGTCGACCTCCTCCAGCCTCCACGGGCTCCTGTTCATCCAGCCTCCACCGCGCGCTACTCCACCGGCTACTGTTCAACCACCCCTCCACTGTCAACTGTTCAACCAGCCCTCCACCACACCACGGGGTCCTGTTCAACCACCTCTCCACGGCCACCCCTCCACTGTCTACTATTCATCCAGCCCTCCACACCATGGGGTCCTTTTCATCCAGAGGTAACTCCACCGCTCACTATTCATCCAACCCCCCCCCCGCAACACTCACTGTTCATCTAATCGATCGGCTTTAGTTAGCAGCAGTAGCGAAGGAATCGCTCCATCGGGTTCAGTTAACAGCCATCGATCGATCGCTCGGGTTCAGTAACACGTAGCCTGCAGTGCAATCGCTCGGGTTCAGTTAGAGCCCAACGCCTCGCTCGGGTTCAGTTAGAGCCAACGCCTCACACACACGCGTGTACGTGTACGAAATAAACGTGCATCGCTTGGCCCCCGACCTCCCAGCATAACCGGCAACTCCCCGAAATTTTCCTCCCCCTCGCTTCTACCATGGTTTTTTCCGTCATGGACGCCCCAAAGAATGTCATGCAGGATGCAGCTGCGTGTCCGGCCCGCCCAGGACGAAAAGCCCATTTTCTGTCATGATTTTTTGTCATAGAAGTAGGAGCCCACCACATATATGATGATACCGGGTTTTGTCACAATTATCATCATAGAAGTGTCATATGTATGACAGAAATTTTTTTCATTCGGCCCAAAATGTCACGGATGTGTCTTTTTTTGTAGTGCTAGGTGGGTTATTCTCAAGAGGAGTGGACTCCGCTCCTCATTCACGAGAAAGGGCCGGTAACCGAGAGCCCAGTCCCATGATCCAAAAAGATCAAAGCAAATCAAAATATTTAAACAAAACTCCCCCAAGATTGTTGTTAGTTGGAGGCACTCGTTGTTTCGGGCAAGCCATGGATTGATGCTTGCTGGTGGTTGGGGGAGTATAAACTTTTACCATTTTGCATGGGAACTGCCTATAATGCATGTAGTATGGAAGATACAGCCATCTCATAGTTGTTGCGTTGACAATGAAAGTATGCCGCCCAAAATGTTATTCAATCTCTATTTCAAAATCGAGCTCTGGCACCTCTACAAATCCCTGCTTCCCTCTGTGAAGGGCCTATCTATTTACTTTTATGTTGAGTCATCACCTTCTTATTAAAAAGCACCCGCTGGAGAGCACACTGTCATTTGCATTCATTACTATTGGTTTATATTGAGTATGACTTGACTGGATCTCTTTTACCATGAATTACAATGTTTAGTCAGTCTTTGGTCTTTAAAGGTGCTCTACATTTATGTTTTGCGGTCTCAGAAAGGGCTAGCGAGATACCATTTTGTTGTATCATGTTATGATTGTTTTGAGAAAGTGTTGTCATCCGAGTTTTATTATTATCGCTCGCTAGCTGAATATGCCATTGATATCAGTAATTGTGAGACCGAGGTGTTATTGTGAGTATGGTTAGTTCATAATATTTGTTGAAACTTGAATGCTGGCTTTACATGTTTACAACAACAAAAGCAAACAGAGTTTGTAAAAGTTTTTCTTTATCACTTTCAGTTTATCAACTGAATTGCTTGAGGACAAGCAAAGGTTTAAGCTTGGGGGAGTTGATACGTCTCCAACGTATCTACTTTTCGAAACACTTTTGCCCTTGTTTTGGACTGTAACTTGCATGATTTGAATGGAACTAACCCGGACTGACGTTGTTTTCAGCAGAATTACCATGATGTTGTTTCATGTGTAGAAAACAAAAGTTCGCGGAATGACCTGAAAATCCTCGGAGAAAAGTTTCAGAAAATATAAAAAATCCTCGCAAAAGATGAAGACGAGGGGGCCACACCCTGTCCACGAGGGTGGGGGGCGTGCCCACCCCCTCTGGGCATGCCCCCTGTCTCATGGGCCCCCTGAGGCTCCGCCGACCTCAACTCCAACTCCATATATTCCGTGTGTACGATACAGAGCCGCCGCCAAGCCCTAATCTCTCTCGGGAGGGCTGATCTGGAGTCCGTTCGGGGCTCCGGAGAGGGGGATTCGTCATCGTCGTCATCATCAACCATCCTCCATCACCAATTTCATGATGCTCACCGTCGTGCATGAGTAATTCCATCGTAGGCTTGCTGGACGGTGATGAGTTGGATGATATTTATTATGTAATCAAGTTAGTTTTGTTAGGGTTTGATCCCTAGTATCCACTATGTTCTGAGATTGATGTTGCTATGACTTTGTTATGCTTAATGCTTGTCACTAGGGCCCGAGTGCCATGATTTCATATCTGAACCTATTATGTTTTCATGAATATATGTGTGTTCTTGATCCTATATTGCAAGTCTATAGTCACCTATTATGTGTTATGATCCGACAACCCCGAAGTGACAATAATCGGGATACTTCTCGGTGATGACCGTAGTTTGAGGAGTTCATGTATTCACTATGTGTTAATGCTTTGGTCTGGTTCTCTATTAAAAGGAGGCCTTAATATCCCTTAGTTTCCACTAGGACCCCGCTGCCACGGGAGGGTAGGACAAAAGATGTCATGCAAGTTCTTTTCCATAAGCACGTATGACTATATTTGGAATACATGCCTACATTACATTGATGAACTGGACCTGTTCTGTGTCACCCTATGTTATAGCTATTACATGAGGAATCACATTTGACATAATTATCCATCACTGATCCATTGCCTATGAGATTTTCATACATTGTGCTTCGCTTATTTACTTTTCCGTTGCTACTGTTGTTGGGGAACGTAGCAGAAATTCAAAATTTTCCTACGTGTCACCAAGATCTATCTATGGAGAGACCAGCAACGAGTAGAAAGAGAGTGCATCTACATACCCTTGTAGATCGCTAAGCGGAAGCGTTCAAGTGAACGGGGTTGATGGAGTCGTACTCGTCGTGATTCAAATCACCGATGATCAAGTGCCGAACGCACGGCACCTCCGCGTTCAACACACATACAGCCCGGTGACGTCTCCCAAGCCTTGATCCAACAAGGAGAGAGGGAGAGGTTGAGGAAGACTCCATCCAGCAGCAGCACAACGGCGTGGTGGTGGTGGAGGAGCGTGGCAATCCTGCAGGGCTTCGCCAAGCACCGCGGGAGAGGAGGAGTACTTGTGAGAGGGGGAGGGCTGCGCCAGAACTTCGTCTATAGCTCCCATGCGCCTCCCCACTATATATAGGGGTGGAGGGGCTGGTTTATTGCCCTCCAAGTCCATTGGGGCGTTGGCCAAGGTGGGAGGAAAGAAATCTCATTATTTCCTTCCCCACCGATTATTATCCCCCCCTTTTTAGGGATCTTGATCTTATCCCTTCGGGATATGATCTTATTCCTTCTAAGGGGGGATCTTGGTGCGCCTTGACCAGGGGTGTGGGGCCTTGCCCCCACTACCCGCGTCCATGTGGGTCCCCCATGCAGGTGGGCCCCACTCCGGAACCTTCTAGAACCTTCCCGGTACAATACCGAAAAATCCCGAACATTTTCCGGTGGCCAAAATAGGACTTCCCATATATAAATCTTTACCTCCGGACCATTCCGGAACTCCTCGTGACGTCCGGGATCTCATCCGGGACTCCGAACAACATTCGGTTACCACATACAAACTTCCTTTATAACCCTAGCGTCATCGAACCTTAAGTGTGTAGACCCTACGGGTTCGGGAGACATGTAGACATGACCGAGACGTTCTCCGGTCAATAACCAACAGCGGGATCTGGATACCCATGATGGCTCCCACATGTTCCACGATGATCTCATCGGATGAACCACGATGTCAAGGACTTAATCAATCCCGTATTCAATTCCCTTTGTCTATCGGTATGTTACTTGCCCGAGATTCGATCGTCGGTATCCAATACCTTGTTCAATCTCGTTACCGGCAAGTCACTTTACTCGTTCCGTAACACATCATCCCGTGATCAACTCCTTGGTCACATTGCGCATATGATGATGTCCTACCGAGTGGGCCCAGAGATACCTCTCCGTTTACACGGAGTGACAAATCCCAGTCTCGATCCGCATAAAACAATAGATACTTTCGGAGATACCTGTAGTGCACCTTTATAGTCACCCAGTTACGTTGTGACGTTTGATACACCCAAAGCACTCCTACGGTATCCAGGAGTTACACGCTCTCATGGTCGAAGGAAGAGATACTTGACATTGGCAAAGCTCTAGCAAATGAACTACACGATCTTTTGTGCTAGTCTTAGGATTGGGTCTTGTCCATCACATCATTCTCCTAATGATGTGATCCCGTTATCAACGACATCCAATGTCCATAGCCAGGAAACCATGACTATCTGTTGATCACAACGAGCTAGTCAACTAGAGGCTCACTAGGGACATATTGTGGTCTATGTATTCACACGTGTATTACGATTTCCGGATAATACAGTTATAGCATGAATAAAAGACAATTATCATGAACAAGGAAATATAATAATAATACTTTTATTATTGCCTCTAGGGCATATTTCCAACAGTCTCCCACTTGCACTAGAGTCAATAATCTAGTTCACATCGCCATGTGATTAACACTCACAGGTCACATCGCCATGTGACTAATACCCAAGAGTTTACTAGAGTCAGTAGTCTAGTTCACATCACTATGTGATTAACACTCAATGAGTTTTATGTTTGATCATGTTGCTTGTGAGAGAGGTTTTAGTCAACGGGTCTGAACCTTTCAGATCCGTGTGTGCTTTACAAATCTCTATGTCATCTCCTAGATGCAGCTACCACGCTCTATTTGGAGCTATTCCAAACAACTGTTCTACTTGGAGCTATTCTAAATTATTGCTCCATTATATGTATCCGGTCTCTCTACTCAGAGCTATCCGGATAGGTGTCAAGCTTGCATCGTCGTAACCTTTACGACGAACTCTTTTACCACCTCCATAATCGAGAAAATTCCTTAGTCCACTAGTTACTAAGGATAACTTTGACCGCTGTCCTGTGAGCCATTCTTGGATCACTCTTGTACCCCTTGACTGACTCATGGCAAGGCACACTTCAGGTGCGGTACACAGCATAGCATACTGAAGAGCCTACGTCTTAAGCATAGGGGACGACCTTCGTCCTTTCTCTCTATTCTGCCGTGGTCGAGCTTTAAGTCTTAACTTCGTACCTTACAACTCAGGCAAGAACTCCTTCTTTGACTGGTCCATCTTGAACACCTTCAAGATCATGTCAAGGTATGTGCTCATTTGAAAGTATTATTAAGCATTTTGATCTATCCTTATAGATCTTGATGCTCAATGTTCAAGTAGCTTAATCCAGGCTTTCCATTGAAAAACACTTTCAAAATAACCCTATATGCTTTCCAGAAATTCTACGTCATTTCTGATCAACAATATGTCAACAACATATACTCATCAGAAATTCTATAGTGCTCCCACTCACTTCTTTGGAAATACAAGTTTCTCATAAACTTTGTACAAACCCAAAATTTTTGATCATCATCAAAGCATACATTCCAACTCCGAGATGCTCACTCCAGTCCTTAGAAGGATTGCTGGAGCTTTGCATACTTATTAGCATCTTTCGGGATTGACAAAACCTTCCGGTTGTATCACATACAACCTTTCCTCATTAAAATCGTCGAGGAAACAATGTTTTGACATCCTATCTGCAAGATTTCATAAATAATGCAGTAATCGCTAATATAATTCCAACAGACTCTTAGCATCGCTACGAGTGAGAAAATCTCATCGTAGTCAACTCCTTGAACTTGTCGGAAAACATCTTAACGACAAGTCGAGCTTTCTTAATGGTGACATTTACCATCATTGTCCGTCTTCCTTTTGAAATCCATCTGTACTCATTAGCCTTACGACCATCGAGCCGTTCTGCCAAAGTCTACACTTTGTTTTCATACATGGATCCTCTCTCGGATTTTATGGCCTCAAGCCATTTATCGGAATCCGGGCCCACCATCGCTTCTCCATAGCTCGTAGGTTCATTGTTGTCTAGCAACATGACCTTCAAGACAGGATTACGTACCACTCTGAAGTAGTACGCATCCTTGTCATCCTACGAGGTTTGGGAGTGACTTGATCCGAAGTTTCATGATCAATATCATAAGCTTCCACTTCAATTGGTGTAGGTGCCACAGGAACAACTCCCTGTGCCCTGTCACACACTAGTTGAAGAGACGGTTCAATAACCTCATCAAGTCTCCACCATCCTCCCACTCAATTCTTTCGAGAGAAACTTTTCCTCGAGAAAGGACCCGATTCTAGAAACAATCCATATTGCTTTCGGATCTGAATTAGGAGGTATACCCAACTGTTTTGGGTTTCCTATGAAGATGCATTTTATCCGCTTTGGGTTCGAGCTTATCAACCTGAAACTTTTTCATATAAGCGTCGCAGCCCCAAACTTTTAAGAAACGACAACTTAGGTTTCTCTAAACCATAATTCATACGGTGTCATCTCATCGGAATTACGTGGTGCCCTATTTAAAGTGAATGTGGTTGTCTCTAATGCCTAACCCATGAACGATAGTGGTAATTCGATAAGAGACATCATGGTACGCACCATATCCAATAGGGTGCAACTATGATGTTCGGACACACCATCACATTATGGTGTTCCAGGCGGTATTAATTGCGAAACAATTTCCACAATGTCTTAATTGTGTGCCAAAACTCGTAACTCAGATATTCATCTCTATGATCATATCATAGACATTTTATCCTCTTGTCACAATGATCTGCTACTTCACTCTGAAATTACTTGAACCATTCAATAATTCAGACTTGTGTTTCATCAAGTAAATATACTCAACATTTACTCGAATCATCTGTGAAGTAAGAACATAATGATATTCACTGCATGCCTCAGCACTCATTCGACTGCACACATCAAAATGTGTTACTTCCAACAAGTTGCTATCTTGTTCCATCTTACTGAAAATGAGGCTTTTCAGTCATCTTGCCCATGTGGTATGATTTGCATATCTCAAGTGATTCAAAATCAAGTGAGTCCGAACGATCCATTTGCATGGAGTTTCTTCATGCATATACACCAATAGACATGGTTCGCATGTCTCAAACTTTTCAAAAACGAGTGAGTCCAAAGATCCATCAACATGGAGCTTCTTCATGCGTTTTATACCATTATGACTTACATGGCAGTGCCACAAGTAAGTGGTACTATCATTACTATCTTATATCTTTTGGCATGAAAATGTGTATCACTACGACCGAGATTCAATAAACCATTCCTTTAGGTGCAAGACCATTGAAGGTATTATTCAAAAATAGAGTAACCATTATTCTCCTTAAATGAATAACCGTATTGCGATAGACATAATCCAATCATGTCTATGCTCAACGCAAACACCAATCTCGGTGGTAGAGGGAGCGTGCGATGCTTGATCATATCAACCTTGGAAACACTTCCAACATATATCGTCAGCTCACCTTTAGCTAGTCTCCGTTTATTCCGTAGCTTTTATTTCGAGTTACTAACACTTAGCAACCGAACCGGTATCCAATACCCTGGTGCTACTAGGAGTACTAGTAAAGTACACATTAACATAATGTATATCCAATATACTTCTATCGACCTTGCCAGCCTTCTCATCTACCAAGTATCTAGGGTAATGCTGCTCCAGTGGTTGTTCCCCTTATTACAGAAGCACTTAGTCTCGGGTTTGGGTTCAACCTTGGGTTTCTTCACTAGAGCAGCAGCTGAATTGCCGTTTCATGAAGTATCCCTTTGTTCCCTTGCCCTTCTTGAAACTAGTGGTTTCACCAACCATCAACAATTGATGCTCCTTCTTGATTTCTACTTTCGCGGTGTCAAACATCATGAATATTTCAAGGATCATCATATCTATCCCTGATATGTTATAGTTAATCACGAAGCTCTAGCAGCTTGGTGGCAATGACTTTGGGGAAACATCACTATCTCATCTGGAGGATCAACTCCCACTCGATTCAAGTGATTGTTGTGCTCAGACAATCTGAGCACAAGCTCAACGATTGAGCTTTTCTCCCTTAGTTTGCAGGCTAAGAAAATCGTCGGAGGTCTTATACCTCTTGACGTGGGCACGAGCCTGAAATCCCAATTTCAGCCCTCGAAACATCTCATATGTTCCGCGACGTTTCGAAAACGTCTTTGGTGCCTCTACTTAAACCATTTAATTGAACTATCACGTAGTTATCAAAACGTGTATGTCCGATGTTCGCAACATCGACAAACGACGTTGGGGTTCAGCACACTGAGCGGTGCATTAAGGACATAAGCTTTCTACTGATCGCATAATCGCTACTATCAACTTTCAACTATATTTTCTCTAGGAACATATCTAAACAGTGGAACTAAAGCGCGAGCTTACGACATAATTTGCAAAAGGTCTTTTGACTATGTTCAGGATAATTAAGTTCATCTTATGAACTCCCACTTAGATAGACATCCCTCTGGTCATCTAAGTGATCACATGATCCGAGTCAACTAGGCCGTGTCCGATCATCACGTGAGACGGACTAGTCATCATCGGTGAACATCTTCATGTTGATCGTATCTACCATACGACTCATGCTCGACCTTTCGGTCTCCGTGTTCCGAGGCCATGTCTGCACATGCTAGGCTCGTCAAGTTAACCCTAAGTGTTTTCGCTGTGTAAAACTGTCTTACACCCGTTGTATGTGAACGTAAGAATCCATCACACCCGATCATCACGTGGTGCTTAGAAGCGACGAACTGTAGCAACGGTGCACAGTTAGGGGAGAACACTTCTTGAAATTTTGTAAGGGATCATCTTATTTACTACCGTCGTCCTAAGCAAACAAGATGCATAAACATGATAAACATCACATGCAATCAAATAGTGACATGATATGGCCAATATCATTTTGCTCCTTTTGATCTTCATCTTCGGGGCTCCATGATCATCATCGTCACCGGCACGACACCATGATCTCCATCATCATGATCTCCATCATCGTGTCTTCATGAAGTTGTCACGCCAACGACTACTTCTACTTCTATGACTAACGCGTTTAGCAATAAAGTAAAGTAGTTTACATGGCGTTCTTCAATGACACGCAGGTCATACAATAAATAAAGACAACTCCTATGGCTCCTGCCGGTTGTCATACTCATCGACATGCAAGTCGTGAATCCTATTACAAGAACATGATCAATCTCATACATCACATATCATTCATCACATTCTTCTTGGCCATATCACATCACATAGCATACCCTGCAAAAACAAGTTAGACGTCCTCTAATTGTTGTTGCATGTTTTACGTGGCTGCTATGGGTTTCTAGCAAGAACGTTTCTTACCTACGCAAGACCACAACGTGATATGCCAATTGCTATTTACCCTTCATAAGGACCCTTTTCATCGAATCCGTTCCGACTAAAGTGGGAGAGACTGGCACCCGCTAGCCACCTTATGCACCAAGTGCATGTCAATCGGTGGAACCTGTCTCACGTAAGAGTACGTGTAAGGTCGGTCCGGGCCGCTTCATCCCACAATACCGTCGAAACAAGATTGGACTAGTAACGGTAAGCATATTGAACAACATCAACGCCCACAACTACTTTGTGTTCTACTCGTGCAAAGAATCTACGCAATAGACCTAGCTCATGATGCCACTGTTGGGGAACGTAGCAGAAATTCAAAATTTTCCTACGTGTCACCAAGATCTATCTATGGAGAGACCAGCAACGAGTAGAAAGAGAGTGCATCTACATACCCTTGTAGATCGCTAAGCGGAAGCGTTCAAGTGAACGGGGTTGATGGAGTCGTACTCGTCGTGATTCAAATCACCGATGATCAAGTGCCGAACGCACGGCACCTCCGCGTTCAACACACATACAGCCCGGTGACGTCTCCCAAGCCTTGATCCAACAAGGAGAGAGGGAGAGGTTGAGGAAGACTCCATCCAGCAGCAGCACAACGGCGTGGTGGTGGTGGAGGAGCGTGGCAATCCTGCAGGGCTTCGCCAAGCACCGCGGGAGAGGAGGAGTACTTGTGAGAGGGGGAGGGCTGCGCCAGAACTTCGTCTATAGCTCCCATGCGCCTCCCCACTATATATAGGGGTGGAGGGGCTGGTTTCTTGCCCTCCAAGTCCATTGGGGCGTTGGCCAAGGTGGGAGGAAAGAAATCTCATTATTTCCTTCCCCACCGATTATTATCCCCCCCTTTTTAGGGATCTTGATCTTATCCCTTCGGGATATGATCTTATTCCTTCTAAGGGGGGATCTTGGTGCGCCTTGACCAGGGGTGTGGGGCCTTGCCCCCACTACCCACGTCCATGTGGGTCCCCCATGCAGGTGGGCCCCACTCCGGAACCTTCTAGAACCTTCCCGGTACAATACCGAAAAATCCCGAACATTTTCCGGTGGCCAAAATAGGACTTCCCATATATAAATCTTTACCTCCGGACCATTCCGGAACTCCTCGTGACGTCCGGGATCTCATCCGGGACTCCGAACAACATTCGGTAACCACATACAAACTTCCTTTATAACCCTAGCGTCATCGAACCTTAAGTGTGTAGACCCTACGGGTTCGGGAGACATGTAGACATGACCGAGACGTTCTCCGGTCAATAACCAACAGCGGGATCTGGATACCCATGATGGCTCCCACATGTTCCACGATGATCTCATCGGATGAACCACGATGTCAAGGACTTAATCAATCCCGTATTCAATTCCCTTTGTCTATCGGTATGTTACTTGCCCGAGATTCGATCGTCGGTATCCAATACCTTGTTCAATCTCGTTACCGGCAAGTCACTTTACTCGTTCCGTAACACATCATCCCGTGATCAACTCCTTGGTCACATTGCGCATATGATGATGTCCTACCGAGTGGGCCCAGAGATACCTCTCCGTTTACACGGAGTGACAAATCCCAGTCTCGATCCGCATAAAACAATAGATACTTTCGGAGATACCTGTAGTGCACCTTTATAGTCACTCAGTTACGTTGTGACGTTTGATACACCCAAAGCACTCCTACGGTATCCAGGAGTTACACGCTCTCATGGTCGAAGGAAGAGATACTTGACATTGGCAAAGCTCTAGCAAATGAACTACACGATATTTTGTGCTAGTCTTAGGATTGGGTCTTGTCCATCACATCATTCTCCTAATGATGTGATCCCGTTATCAACGACACCCAATGTCCATAGCCAGGAAACCATGACTATCTGTTAATCACAACGAGCTAGTCAACTAGAGGCTCACTAGGGACATATTGTGGTCTATGTATTCACACGTGTATTACGATTTCCGGATAATACAGTTATAGCATGAATAAAAGACAATTATCATGAACAAGGAAATATAATAATAATACTTTTATTATTGCCTCTAGGGCATATTTCCAACAACTGTTACCATCACTACAAAACCCAAAAATATTGCTATTACTATCTTTACCTTTTATTACTGTTACCATTACTATCATACTACTTTGCTACTAAATACCTTGCTGCAGATACTAAGTTATCCAGGTGTGGTTGAATTGACAACTCAACTGCTAATACTCAAGAATATTCTTTGGCTCCCCTTGTGTCGAAACAATAAATTTGGGTTGAATACTCTACCCTCGAAAGTTGTTGCGATCCCCTACACTTGTGGGTTATCAAGGGGGCGTGAGGGTGTGGCGAGGCAGGGAAGGGGATCTGGCGAGGGAGGGACGAAGGGATCGGGCAAAGGGGGAATTAGCTAGGGGGGAAACTTACTAATGGCGCACCGCTAGGGGGTGCGCCATTAGTATTTTTTTATAGCAATGGCGCACCTCCTGGCGGTGCGCCATTAGTAATCTTTTTTTAGATAGCAATGGCGCACCTCCTAGCAGTGCGCCAGTAGTAATCTTTTTTTTGGATAGCAATGGCGCACCCTCTAGCGGTGCGCCATTAGTAAGTTTTTTTAGGATTTTTTGTTGCCTAGCAGAGGGCCGGCAGCGGCGGCTTGAACCCTAGGTCTCGCTCGGGGGGAGGGAGGGGTGGGTGGTGCACTCGGCCGATTCCGTTCGGGGGAACCGAGCGAGGAGACAAGGGAGGGTGGTGCGGGGGGTCGGCGGCGGCCATGGAGCGGGCTGGAGGAGGGTGCGGGGGGTCGTCGGCAGCGGTGGAGCGGGGGAGGGTGCGGGGGGTCGGCGGCAGTGGTGGAGCAGGGGAGGGTGCGGGGGGTGCTCGATGGCAGTGGAGCGGGCCGAGGAGGGTGCGGGGTGTCGTCGGTGGCAGTGGAGCGGGGGAGGGTGCGGTGGGTGCTCGGCGGCGGTGGAGTGGGGGAGGGTCCGGGGGGTCGGCGGCGGCGGTGGAGCGGGGGAGGGTGAGGGGGGTGCTCGGCGATGAGGGGATCTGGCGAGGGGGGATAGCGATCGAGATGGAGGGGGGTCGAGATCGAGTGTCCTCATGAATATTCAATATTTTTTCATATTGAATATGAAAAAATATCATCAAATTTGAAAAAATATTCATGAATTCAAAAAGTTCCCATGAAATGTAAAAATATTCATGAGTTCAAAAAATATTAACAAATTCAATACTTTTTGTGAGTTAGAAATTCAATACCATAATAAACATAAATAAATATTCGTGAGGACACTAGAACAGAAGAAATATCATTTCAATATGTCGAAATACAATCGAGTAATGAAGGCTACAATTTAAATACAATCGATCTTAGCTAGCTATCTGTTCACAATCTTCTTGCCCTTATTTTTCGTAAATGGAGTTCTTCTCTTGAACGGACGTCCTTTAGGTAGGGTGGTCCTGCTTCTTCTTGTGGTGTATGCTGGTACTTCATCGTCATCGTCATGTTCCATCTTCGGGTTACCGTACTTTTCAAAGTCTTGCTCATTGGTGACTCCATCCATTCTGATGATCTTCCTTTTGCCTCTCCTCACGACAACATGACTGGGCTTTGGCGGGTCAGTAATGAAGAAGCATTGGTCCACTTGGGAAGCCAGTGCCCATGGCTCATTTTTCGCGGTGACGTTTGCGCCCGCGGTCTTGGATTTGGCTTCCGATATAACCATGGTGGTGAAATACCGGTTTTATTTTATGACGCTCTTGGCCCATCTGACACGGAACATCGGGACCTTCTCTCCAGCGTAGCTCAGCTCCCAGATCTCCTCGATCCTTTCGTAGTATCTGTCCTTGTCGTTACTGGTGTAGGATTCCATTGTTACCCCGGAGTTCTGATAACCATCGCTCTTCATGTCCTTTACCTCAGTGTAGAATGTGTAGCCGTTGATAGCGTACGCCTCATATGTCATCAGGTTGTGCTTGGCGCCCTGTGACAAGGCGAATATGAGTTGTTCTTTCGCGGAAGAATCCTCATGTAAAGGGTACAACAGAAGCTTCTGTTTGAACCAACGCGTGAAACATGAGTTGTGCTCTTTGATTGTATCTCCGTCCATCCTCTGTTGGCCTCGGTCATTGTACGTCTTCTCAATAAAGGTTTTGTGCTCTACCACCCAAGGATCGACCACGTCTATGTGTTGTAGCACGACTAGGTTTGCTCTTTCAAGGTCGGCGAGTCGACCCTCGAAGTCGACATGCATTTCCTGGCAACCCTTACGGTGACCCCATCCAGTGAGCCTGCCGAGGTGCCTGTTGACGGGCAGACCAGTGGGGTTCTCGATGCCTAGATAATTCATGCAGTAGGAGATGCACTCTTCGGTCAGAAAGCCCCTGGCTATGCTTCCCTATGGACGTGACATGTTGCGAGCGTATCCTTTGATGACACCATTCATCCTTTCGAACGGCATCATGCTGTGCAGGAACGTTGGCCCAAGTTGGATGATATCCTCCACGATATGGACCAGCAGATGCACCATAATGTCGAAGAATGCAGGCGGGAAGTACATCTCAAGCTCGCATAGTATCACCACAATCTCTTCCTGTAGCCTTCTGAGTTGGCTCACGCCAACCGACTTCCGAAAGATGACATCGAAAAAGTTGCATAGGACAAATAGCATTTCACGGACGTGCGCGTCCATGATCCCACAGATTGCAACTGGAAGTATCTGCGTCATCAGCACGTGACAGTCGTGAGACTTCACCCTGCTGAACTTCTGTTTCGCTGAGTCTAGGTATCTGCTTATCTTCCCCGCGTAACCATAAGGAAGTTTTACTCCTACGAGGCAGGTGAAAAACTGATCGATCTCCTCCTGACTTAGAGTGAAGCACACGGGAGGGAAGTCATTTCCGGTCTTCTTGGCCTTTTTGCCTTTGCGACGACTTTCCATGTCCTGCTTCGCCTCATCATCATCATTATCATCATCATCATCATCATCATCATCATCATCATCATTAGCGTGAAGCTCCTCCTTGATGCCCATTGATTTCAAGTCTGCCCTTGCTTTCGGCCCATCTTTGGTCCTCTCTGGCATGTTGAGTAGGGTACCAAGCAGACTCTCGCACATGTTCTTTGTGATATGCATGACATCAAGGCTGTGAGGCACACGGAGGATCTTCCAGTACGTCAAGTCCTAGAAAATAGACCTCATTTTCCATACCTTTAGCAGCGGCTCTGGCGCCTTTTGCTTCTTTCCCGGCTCTGGCGCCTTTCCTGGTGGTGGGCACTCTTTCCAATTTTTCAACAGCTCGTCTATTTCCTCGCCGCTCCTCATACGGGGGCGTCTTCGGGGTTTGGTTTCACCATCGAACAGATCCTTGCGTTTTCTCCATGAGTCATCGTCGCGAAGCCACCTTCGATGTCCCATGAACACTGTTTTCAAAGACCCGGGATCTCTATCTAGATGGCGATACATTGTGTCATCCATGCACCTGACGCATCCAGAAAATCCGTGGACCACCTGCCCCGCGACATATCCATAACTGAGATAGTCGTGCACCATCGTGAGCAGTGCGGCTCTCATAGGGAAATATTCTTTCTCTGCGGCGTCCCACATATTGGCTGGCATTTTCCACAGCGTGTCTAGCTCCTCTTTCAGCAGCCCCAGATACAGATTGATGTCGTTCCCTGGTTGTTTCGGCCCTTCAATTAGCATACTCATGTGAATGTACTTCCTCTTCATGCACAACCAGGGGGAAGGTTGTACATATACACAAACACAAGCCAGGTGCTATGTGTGCTTCTCTGGCTGCCAAACGGATTGACTCCATCGGTGCTCGCACCCAGCATGATGTTCCTTGGATCGTCCCCAAATTCTGGGTATTCGAATTTCAACGCTTGCCACTGGCTAGCATCCTTAGGGTGACTCAACATCTTGTCTTTTTTATTTATCTCAGGATCATTTTCGCCATCTTCTCACTTTTTCTCCTCCCTATCCGCGTGCCAACGCAGGAGCTTTGCTACCTTAGGGTCCGCAAAATACCGTTGCAAACGAGGAGTGATCGGAAAGTACCACACCACTTTTTGAGGAGCTTTCTTCCTCTTCTTGTATTGACTGACGCTGCACATCGGACATATGGTAGACTCTATGTGCTCGTCCCGATAAATGATGCAATTGTTCATGCACACATGGTATTTCACGTGCGGTAAATCCAGAGGACACACGATTTTCTTCGCCTCCTCGAAACTGGTCGGGCACTTGTTCCCCTTGGGAAGACGTTCGTGCCAGAATGACATGTTCTCGTCGAAGCATGCGTCGGTCATTTTGTGTTTTACCTTCATCTCCAGAGCCATGAGCGTTACTTTCAGGCAGGTATCCTTGGGCCTGCATCCTTCATACAATGGAGTAACTGCATCTATCTCCAGTTGATCTAGCTTGGCTTTCTCTCAGGCGGCAGCTCTTGCGTTATCCGTCTGCTTGAGAAGCAGCTCTTGAATATGAGGATCATGCACCCAGGCCATCGATGGTCCATCCTCGTCTGCTCCGGCATCTTCATCTTCATGATCATGCCCTTCGTCTGCTCCGGCATCTTCCTCATCATCATGTCCGGCATCTTCTACATGATGACTGTGTCCTGGAGATTCTTCGTCTTCTCGTCCGCCCTCGCCGCGGTTGTCTTGCTCATGCCCTTCCTCATTTCTTGCCCGACCCCCATGGATGACTTCATAATCATCTTCATCACCTTGCCACCAATAGACATCCATGAAACCATGCAAGAGTAGGTGGTCCCACACCTTTACGGAATCCGAGTCCATAAGGCTCTTCAGCTTGCATCTTCAACACAGACATCTTATCTCCGTCTCGTTCTTTTGAAGCATCTCGGCCTTCGCGGAGCTCAAAAACCTATTCATGATGCCTTCGGTCATCGTGCGGACCATGGTCGCATGTGGGGTAGAGAAAAACGATATTTTAGAACAAAAAAAAATTGGCATGACTTTGCCTAAAAATAGGACCAAAAAGAATGCATAGTGCCAAATTCTCGCCGAAACGGAAATGAATCAACATTCCGGCTAAATATTGGCAACTATCGCATTTCAAATACCGGTACCTGCAAACGCAAACATATATGCAACACCACAAACATATGCAACACCACAAACATACGTAGATCTAGCTAGGCCATAAAAAGTGCATGTGCACATTGTTGGAGGGAGAAAAAAGTAGATTTATAGCATAAAAGCTTTCCCCTTACTTACCTATCAAAAAAGGTAATTTAACCACTTAATTTGGGTGAATCTATGATGCAAATGAGGTGAGGAGGAGGAGGAGGCACCCAAGACAAGCTTGGAGGAGGAGGTGGAGAGAATGAAGGTGGGGAAAGTGAGTGTGGTAGGTGGCTGTCCAAAATATCTAGCTGGTCTCAGGTTACTAATGGCGCACTACCTACAAATGCGCCATTAGTAACCCTGGTTACTAATGGCACACCAGCTGGTGGTGCGCCATTAGTAGTTTTGCAAAAAAAATAGTAGTGGCGCACTGGGTGAGTGGTGTGCCATTACTAGTTAAACTAGTAATGGCGCCCTGCGCCCCGGTGCGCCATTAGTACTTTTGGAAAAAAAAGTTTGTTAGTAGTGGCGCACCACTTGTCTGGTGCGCCATTAGTGTCTATATTATCTATAGCCCTTTTCCTAGTAGTGACAAATCTATCTTCTTGTAGGTGAATTGTTCAAAGAACAAGGCCAACCGTACGAAAGTGAAATTCCAACAGACGAGAGGATCTCGTAGCTATATTGCACACTGCGAGGCTCTTGTAATTAGTTGTTGTTTCACTCTTTTCATTGTACCATATTATCATATCTATATTGACTTGTTCGAAATGCAGAGGAAATCTCGCAAGGACCAAAAAGTACCTGAACCAAATGCTGTGGAAATCTTCAAGGACTGTCACACCAACAAGAAGAAGGGCATGACTACACCAGTCAAAGCCATTGTTGTAAGTCCTTAATCCTCATGCCTTTTAACTACTACTTACTCTGATTTGTGCCTTGAATTGCATGGTTTGCAGCCAATGTCTATTACTCTTTTCAATTTTATACACAATTGTCTTAGCGTATCATTGCACCTTACAAGGTTTAAAAGAGAGGAGTGATGTTCCTTTGATCTTGACCCGTAATCTAGTTCCGTGCTGGACTTGCCCACACAACATTACAATTGCCTATTTGTCTGTTCTCAGTTGTTTTGTGATATGAATGATGTCATACTATGCTTACCGTATTATAAACTTCGTCTCTTTATCCTTAGCCCTCAATACAATGTGAAGAAATAGACAATACATTAGCGATGGTACATGGTCATATGTTTGGAACCTAGTTTTATTATGTACTTTGCAATAAAATACAACTAATATTTTACATGGGTTCACCAGAATAAGTTCTGTATATAGACCAAAGCTATTTTGTTTGGTTTTGCTGCCTCCTTAATATCTTCTCTTCTGGTACTACTAATGTAAAAACTCAACTTTTCATCGAGCTATGGAAAAAATGGTGGAACCACCACCTTCTGAAGGTGGCGAGGCAACTATAACCGCAATGTCAAATCTTGCTGCAGTGGGTCAGTACATGTCCACTAACAGTGCCAAAAGCACGTTCCCGCGTAATACTGGATTGGTTGTTAAGGCAATCTCGTCGAAACTGCCTCATGATCAAGATATGCAAGCTCAAAGCAATGTTGTATCTGCGCTCCAGACACAAGTCCATTCCCTAAAAGAGACCCTTTATGAAACAAGGAGAGACATTGTTCGATGTCGTCAAGATATGCATGGTTTTGAAACCATACTATCAGGCATTTTCTATGTTGTTCAGGAGCCTAGGAGAAATGAAGGCGAGGGTTACGGTGCTCCATCAGACAATACAGCATGAAAACGTAACAGTCAGGTCAAATGAACTAAGCTTCTGAACTTCTGGTGGTGCATTTATCTGCTAGATTGTTAAGTTTTATGCCAACCTTCCTTTTGTTATATAGTTGTAATTTGTTTTGGTGCGATACAAAATTTGTTCTTAACATGCAGCCACCTGCTGAAGAAAACAGCAAGCCATTTTTGTATAGTGTAGGGTGTTCCCCATATTTGCACTGGTGGCGATCTTTGATGCCGAGTGGATGTAATATGTGCAATCGCCTTAATAGCCTAGCATTAGTTTCGGCCTTATTTATTTCCTAGTCTACTTTTTCCCTAGTTTGTTAGTGGCCGCAACAACCATGGGCCATATACGGGCCGTAGGATCCATGGGTCTCCTATGGGCCGTCGATAAATGGGCCTCCATCAGGGCCGTAGAATCGGTGGGCCTTGGGTCGTCGGATAAATGGGTCTACATGGGCCGTAAACGGGCGTAATTGGTATCCGCCCAGCACGGTAATGGGTCGTTAACAGGCCGGAGGACAGCAAAGGCTTAATTCTGTCACAGGCATAACGGGTCGTTAATGGGCTAGAATATAGGACGGGCTGGAAACGGCGCAACGGGTTAACAGGCCAGAAATGGGCCGACTCTTGCCATGGGCCGAATTTTTCCCATTAGGGGAACAGGCCAGTAACGGGTCGGAAGTAATCGAGGGCCGGAAAGGAGCCCAAGAACATATGGGTCGTCAATAAGCTAAAAGCTAACACGGGCTGGAAACGGCATAATGGGTTAACAGGACAGAAACGGGCCGACTCTTGCCATGGGCCGAATTTGCCCCATTAGGGGAACAGGCCAGTAACAGGCCGGAAGTAATCGAGGGACGGAAAGGAGCCCAAGAACGTATGGGCCGTCAATAGGCCGAAAGCTAACACGGGCTGGAAACGGCCCATGTGAATCACGGGCCGTTAATGGGTACAAAGAAAATTATTGTTCATTATGGGCTAGAGTCACTATGGGCCTCTAAAGGGCCTAAAGATACGAAGGCCTCATGTGGGCTGAAAGACATCATGGCCCATATATGGGCCGAAAGTGAAATGGACTGGTGTTATATTCGACAGCCCACATGACGTTGTTGGGCCGATTTCCGCTAGGGCCTAACAGGCCGCGAGTTACCGGGCCGTAAAATGGGCTATTTGCAAAGAGACCGTTAACAGGCTTTTCATGGGCCAGCCCGTTAACTTTTGACCAAGTCAAATGGGCCGACTTTGTAAGCTAAATGGACCAGTGGTGGGCCGTGGCATGTGTCGACATATCATAGGCACCTATCTAACCCACCGACGAGTTGACACGTGTTTCATCCGACCAATAAGAATTTTACATGTGGAAATTTCCCATTGGTCCGAGCTGTTAACGGGTTATCGGATCCAAAACTCGACCCGATAGCTTAACGGCGTTCTGTTACGGTGGATGCCATGTGTCGGTCACCCTTGACGAAAGCACTTCCGTGACGCGCGATTTATCGTCATGGAAGTGGACACTTCCATGATGATAATTTTGGTAATGTCATGGAACACTTCTACGACAGCACAGGTATGACTATCTTGATTCTGTCATAAAATTGTCATGGATGTACATGCATGACAAAAAATGCGACCTACTGTGACAAACACATATCATCACGGAAGTGTATTTTTTTTGTAGTGCTACCAAACCGAGAAAAAGAAAAGATAAGGAAGCGGATACATTATAAGATGAGCCAAAGCACCACATAGTTCTTTCAGGAAAAAGAGACATCGTGGGATTGGAGGGAAAGATAGACATGTCTGAAGATTATGAAAAGTTTCATGAAATTCCTCCCTTCAAAGTCAAGGCTGACCCAGGCACCCTGTTAAATGATGAAGATTATCCATGGTTACGGCGCAGTAAGCAAAGGACACAAGCAAAGAAAAAGTGAAGACTTTCTATCCACAACTATTATGATGATGCCTTTGATCTAGAATATCACTACAGTTACATGTGAACAAATGAAACTCCTTTGTAACAGATGAGTTTTCGTTCGAAACCCTGATACTTCCAAAGAGATTGTCTGTTTTGTACACGAAGTGCATTCAGTTTTTGTCGTAATCCTCTCAACTTTTTAGCACATGCTTTGTGGGTGAAATGATGATAACATGCCAACTTTCAACCTTTTAACAGTTCATTTATAGTGCTTTTCAATTTAAGGGTCATTTAGCTGAAAGAATGAACTAAAAGCAAAAAGAATGAACTAAAAATAATCAATTAAAATATTCTGTTATGATCAACTAAAACAAAACTATAATATCGTTCAATTGAAAAAATAATCAGCTAAAAAGTTTCATAAAACTCGAATAGCAAAAGGAATCAACTCAGAAAACTTTTATAAACCTCTAGTATTATTGAAACTAAAATTATATAAAATTTATGCAACCAAAATTATCAAAGTATTTTTTGTTCAAAACATTAAAAGCAAAAAGAATTTTCATAAAGAATTTTTTTTGTTAGAAAATTTAATAGCAAAAAGAATTATCATAAAGAATTTTTTTGTTAGAAACTAAAATAACAAAATCTATTTTTGAATATAATGATAAAACATGGTAATATTAAATAGGAGGAAAAAGAATCACTCAAAAATCTATTTTTATAGTAAAGTTATTCAAAAACTAGTGATTCACACAAATTTCAAAAAATTCAAATTTAAACTATTCAAATTGGAAAACAAATGGCACTAACAGAAAGTTTAGAATTTTTATTACATAAAAGCAAAAAGAATTACATGGAAAACTAGTAAGTATTTTGCTGTAAGTAGAAACAAAATAAAAGAAAGAAAGAAAAAAGAAAACAAAAAAATAAATAAAAAGTGCCACCTACTGGACCACCACGGCCTGAATACAACTAGAAACCCAACCATGGGCCAGGATTCAGGCCCGCAGCCGGCCCAGTAGGCCCACCGGCACAGCGTGACACAGATTAGGCCCGAAAGCCTACTGTTGAGAGGAGCTCGAGAGGGTGGGCGCAACAGCACTTATAAACCACCCTCAAGTTCTCTCAACTAGTAAGCTGGGACTAAACTTTGGCCGCGACGTGGCAGCACAGGGCCTTTTGTCCCAGTTGGTGGCACCAACCGAGACTAAAGGGAGCATTGGTACTGGTTCGTGGCACCAACCGGGACCAATGCCACCCTTTAGTCCCGGTTGGTGGCACCAACCGGAAGCAGGGGCCTTTGGTCCCGGTTGGTGGCACCAACCGGGACTAAAGTGTGGGCATTGGTCCCGGTTGGTGCCACGAACGGGGACCAATGCTCATGGTATATAAGCAGGACTTGCAAAGAAATTTAGTTTCATCTCGCAGTTCACCCCGCGCCCGACCTCCTCGACGCCGTGCTACCTCTTGAGCATGCGTTGGTTTTTCCCTTGAAGAGGAAAGGGTGATGCAGCAAAGTAGCGTAAGTATTTCCCTCAATTTTTGAGAACCAAGGTATCAATCCAGTAGGAGGCTCCATGCAAGTCACTCGCACCTACGCAAACAAACAAGAACCTCGCAACCAAAGCGATAAAGGGGTTTCTATCCCTTCATGGACACTTGCAAAAGTGAGATCTGATAGAGATAATATGATAAGATAAATATTTTTGGTATTTTTATGGTATAGATTGAAAAGTAAAGATTGCAAAATAAAGTAGATCGGAAACTTATATGATAGAGAATAGACCCGGGGGCCATAGGTTTCACTAGTGGCTTCTCTCAAGATAGCATAAGTATTACGGTGGGTGAACAAATTACTGTCGAGTAATTGATAGAAAAGTGCATAGTTATGAGAATATCTAGGCATGGTCATGTATATAGGCATCACGTCCGTGACAAGTAGACCGACTCCTGCCTACATCTACTACGATTACTCCACACATCGACCGCTATACAGCATGCATCTAGAGTATTAACTTCATAAGAACAGAGTAACGCATTAAGCAAGATGACATGATGTAGAGGGATAACCTCAAGCAATATGATATAAACCCCATCTTTTTATCCTCGATGCCAACAATACAATATGTGCCTTGCTGCCCCTGCTCACTGGGAAAGGACACCGCATGATTGAACCCAAAGCTAAACACTTCTCCCATTGCAAGAAAGATCAATCTAGTAGGCCAAACCAAACAGATAATTCGAAGAGACTTGCAAAGGTAACCAATCATACATAAAAGAATTCAGAGGAGATTCAAATATTTCTCATCGATAAACCTAATCATAAACCCACAATTCATCGGATCTTTAAAAACACATCGCAAAAAGAGTTACATCGAATAGATGTCCAAGAAGATCGAGGAGAACTTTGTATTGAGATTCAAAGAGAGAGAAGAAGCAATCTAGCTAATAACTATGGACCCAAAGGTTTGTGGTAAACTACTCACAACTCATCGGAGAGGCCTTGGCGATGATGTAGAAGCCCTCCGTGATCGATTCCCCCTCCGGTGGAGCGCTAGAAAAGGCTCCAAGATGGGATCTCATGGGTACAGAAGGTTGCAGCGATGGAAATAGTTTTTCGTGGTGCTCCTGGATGTTTTCGGGGTATGTAGATATATATAGGCGAAGGAAGTCGGTCAGGGGAGCCACGAGGGGCCCACGAGGCAGGGGGTGCCCCCCTAGGGCGAGCCCTGCATCCTTGTGGCTGCCTCGGCTGCTTCTCGACGTCCACTCCAAGTCTCCTGGATTGTGTTTGTTCCAAAAAGATTGCTCCCGAAGGTTTCATTCCGTTTGGACTCCATTTGATATTCCTTTTCTGCAAAACACTCAAATAGGAAAAAAAATAGCAATTTGGGTTGGGCCTCCGGTTAGTAAGTTAGTCCCAAAAATGATATAAAAGTGTATAGTAAAGCCCGTAAACATCCAAAACGGGTAATATAATAGCATGGAACAATCAAAAATTTATAGATACGTTGGAGACGTATCAAGCATCCCCAAGCTTAATTCCTACTCATCCTCGAGTAGGTAAATGATTAAAACAGAATTTTTGATGTGGAATGCTACCTAGCATATTTCTAAATGTAATTTTCTTTATAGTGGCATGAATGTTCAGATCCAAATGATTCAAAATAAAAGTTCATATTGACATAAGAATAGTAATACTTCAAGCATACTAACAAGTAATCATGTCTTCTCAAAATAACATGGCTAAAGAAAGTTTATCCCTACAAAATCGTATAGTTAGGCTATGTTTCAATTTAGTCAAACAAAATACTCTCATCATGCACAACCACGGTTTCAGCCAAGCAATTGGTTCATACTTTTTAACGCGCTTCAGCTTTTTTCAACTCTCACGCAATACATGAGCGTAAGCCATGGATATAACACTATGGGTGGAATAGAATATAATGATGGAGGTTGTGTGGAGAAGACAAAAAAGGAGAAAGTCTCATATTGACAAGGCTAATCAACGAGCTATGGAGATGCCCATCAATTGATGTCAACATGAGGAGTAGGGATTGCCATGCAACGGATGCACTAGAGCTATAAATGTATGAAAGCTCAACAAAAGAAACTAAGTGGGTGTGCATCCAACTTGCTTGCTCATGAAGACCTAGGGCATTTGAGGAAGCCCATCGTTGGAATATACAAGCCAAGTTCTATAATGAAAGATTCCCACTTAGTATATGAAAGTGACAACATAGGAGACTCTCTATCATGAAGACCATGGTGCTACTTTGAAGCACGAGTGTGGAAAAAGATAGTAACATTGTCCCCCCCCCCTTTTTTTGGGCCTTTTTTTATTTGGCCTTTCCTTTTTTTTATTTGGCCTTTCCTTTTTTTATAAGGGACAATGCTCTAAAAAGGATGATCATCACACTTCTATTTACTTACAACTCATGAATTACAACTCAATACTAGAACAAAATATGACTCTATATGAATGCCTCCGGCGGTGTACCGGGATATGCAATGACTCAAGAGCGACATGTATGAAAAATTGTGCATGGTGGCTTTGCCACAAATACGATGTCAACTACATGATCATGCAACAGCAATATGACAATGATGAAGCGTGTCATAATAAACGGAACGGTGGAAAGTTGCATGGCAATATATCTAGGAATGGCTATGGAAATGCCATAATAGGTAGGTATGGTGGCTGTTTTGAGGAAGATATAAGGAGGTTTATGTGTGATAGAGCGTATCGTATCATGGGGTTTGGATGCACCGGTGAAGTTTGCACCAACTCTCAAGGTGAGAAAGGGCAATGCACGACACCGTAGAGGCTAGCAATGATGGAAGGGTAAGAGTGCGTATAATCCATGGACTCACATTAGTCATAAAGAACTCATATACTTATTGCAAAAGTTTTATTAGCCCTCAAAGCAAAGTACTACTACGCATGCTCCTAGGGGAAGGGTTGGTAGGAGTTAACCATCACGCGATCCCGACCTCCACACATAAGGAAGGCAATCAAAAGAGCACCCTATGCAACAAATTTGTTACACAACTTTTACCATACGTGCATGCTATGGGACTTGCCAACTTCAACACAAGTATTTCTCAATTGCATAATTACCCAACTAGCATGACTCTAGCATTAATACCTTTATATCTCAAAACAATTATCAAGCATCAAGTTGATCATAGTATTCAATTCACTTCCTATGATAGTTTTTATTATACCCAACTTGAATGCCCATCATTCTAGGAGCAATTTTATAACCATGGCAAATACCATGCTGTTCTAAAAGACTCTCAAAATAATTTAAGTGAAGCATGAGAGATCAATAATTTCTACAAAATAAAACCACCGCCGTGCTCTAAAAAGATATAAGTGAAGCACTAGAGCAAAACTGTCTAGCTCAAAAGATATAAGTGAAGCACATAGAGTATTCTAATAAATTGTGAATCATGTGTGTCTCTCCCTAAAGGTGTGTACAGCAAGGATGATTGTGGTAAACTAAAAGGCAAATACTCATATCATACAAGACGCTCCAAGCAAAACACATATCATGTGGTGAATAAAAATATAGCTCCAAGTAAAGTTACCGATAGACAAAGACGAAAGAGGGGATGCCTTCTGGGGCATCCCCAAGCTTAAGCTTTTGGTTGTCCTTGAATTATCTTGGGGTTCCATGGGAATCCCCAAGCTTAGGCTCTTGCCACTCCTTATTCCATAGTCCATCAAATCTTTACCCAAAACTTGAAAACTTCACAACACAAAACTCAACAGGAAATCTCATGAGCCCCATTAGTGCTAGAAAGAAAAACCATCACTTAAGGTACTTTAATGAACTCATTCTTTATTTATATTGGTGTTAAAACTATTGTATTCCAACTTCTCTATGGTTCATACCCCCCGATACTAGCCATAGATTCATCAAAATAAGCAAACAACACACGAAAAACAGAATCTATCAAAAACAGAACAGTCTGTAGCAATCTGTAACTTTCGAATACTTATGGAACTCTAAAAATCATACCAAAATAGGAAGTCCTAGGCAATTTGTCTATTGATCTACTGCAAAAAGAATAAACTCAAAATCACGTTTCTGTGATTTATTAGAACTTTTCTCGTGCGTGCAAAAGTTTCTGTTTTTCAGCAAGATCAAATTAACTTTCACCCAAGATGATCCTATAGGTTCTGCTTGGCACAAACTCTAATTAAAACATAAAACCACATCTAAACAGAGGCTATATGAATTATTTATTACTAAACAGGAACAAAAAGCAAGGAACAAAAATAAAATTGGGTTGCCTCCCAACAAGCGCTATCGTTTAACGCCCCTAGCTGGGCATAAAAGCGAGAATAGATCTAAGTATTGCCATCTTTGGTATTCAATTCATAAGTGGCTCTCATAATAGATTCATAAGGTAATTTGATTTTCTTTCTAGGAAAGTGTTCCATGCCTTTCCTTAATGGAAATTGGAATCTAATATTTCCTTCCTTCATATCAATAATTGCACCAATCGTTCCAAGGAAAGGTCTACCAAGAATGATAGGACATGAAAGATTGCAATCTATATCAAGAACGATAAAATCTACGGGCACATAATTCCTATTTGAAACAATAAGAACATCATTAATCCTTCTCATAGGTTTCTTAATGGTGGAATCCGCAAGGTGCAAGTTTAAAGAGCAATCATCAAATTCACGAAAACCTAGCACATCACATAAAGTTTTTGGAATCGTGGAAACACTAGCACCCAAATCACATAAAGCATAGCATTCATGATCTTTTATTTTAATTTTAATTGTAGGTTCCCACTCATCATAAAGTTTTCTAGGGATAGAAACTTCTAATTCAAGTTTTTCTTCATAAGATTGCATTAAAGCATCAACGACATGTTTAGTAAAAGCTTTATTTTGGCTATAAGCATGAGGAGGATTCAACACGGATTGCAACAAGGAAATACAATCTATTAAAGAACAATTATCATAACTAAATTCCTTGAAATCCAAAGTAGTGGGTTAATTGCTATGTAAAGTTTTGATCTCTCCAATACCACTTCTACAAAACTTAGCATCAAGATCTGAAAACTCCGAATCATTGGGACGCCTTTTAACTAAAGTTGACTCATCTAGAGTCCCATCATTATTAAGATTCATATTGCAAAACAAAGATTTAATAGGAGACACATCAATAACTTTTAGATCTTCATCGTTATTATTTTTTTCTAATCCTTCTGGTTTGGCGGCCATCTTATTAACTAAGGTGGCTCGCTTATCAGAAATTTGGGCAATTGATTTTTCAAGACGAGCAAACTGAGAATTCAAACCATAAAATTCCTTAGACATATCATCAAGCTCTTTATTCATGTATTGCATAAAGCTTTTTTGTTCCTTAAGCTCATTTTTAAAGAAATTATTATGCTCAAATTGTAAAGCCATAAAGTTTCTGATATTGATTTCAATCTCTTCCAACCTTCTAAGGTGAAGATCGGCGTTTTTAGGCAAGGCCATAAGGTCAAACAGGCGCACAAGAGGCAAGCGAAAAAAGAGGGGAACGAAAAAGAGAGGGCAAATAAAACGGTAAGGTGAAGTGGGGGAGAGGAAAACGAGAGGCAAATGGCAAATAATGTAATGCGAGGGAGATGATTTTGTGATGGGTACTTGGTATGTCTTGATTTCAGCGAAGACCTCCCCAGAAACAGCGCATGGAATCCTTCTTGCTACCTCTTGAGCATGTGTTGGTTTTTCCCTTGAAGAGGAAAGGGTGATGCAGCAAAGTAGCATAAGTATTTCCCTCAGTTTTTGAGAACCAAGGTATCAGTCCAGTAGGAGGCTCCACACAAGTCCCTCGCACCTACACAAACAAACAAGAACCTCATAACCAACGCGATAAAGGGGTTGTCAATCCCTTCACGACCACTTGCGAAAGTGAGATCTGATAGAGATAATATGATAAGATAAATATTTATGGTATTTTATGATATAGATTGAAAAGTAAAGATTGCAAAATAAAATAGATTGGAAACTTATATGATAGAGAATAGACCCAGGGGCCATAGGTTTCACTAGTGGATTCTCTCAAGATAGCATAAGTATTATAGTGGGTGAACAAATTACTGTCGAGCAATTGATAGAAAAGTGCATAGATATGAGAATATCTAGGCATGATCATGTATATAGGCATCACGTCCGTGACAAGTAGACCGAATCCTGCCTGCATCTACTACTATTACTCCACACATCGATCGCTATCCAACATGCATCTGGAGTATTAAGTTCATAAGAACAGAGTAACGCATTATGCAAGATGACATGATGTAGAGGGATAAACTCTAGCAATATGATATAAACCCCATCTTTTTATCCTCGATGGCAACAATACAATACGTGCCTTGCTGCCCCTGCTATTGCTGGGAAAGGACACCGCTTGATTGAACCCAAAGCTAAGCACTTCTCCCATTGCAAGAAAGATCAATCTAGTAGGCCAAACCAAACTGATAATTCGAAGAGACTTGCAAAGATAACCAATCATACATAAAAGAATTCAGTGGAGATTCAAATATTTCTCATAGATAAACTTGATCATAAACCCACAATTCATCGGATCTCGACAAACACACCGCAAAAAGAGTTACATCGAATAGATCTCCAAGAAGATCGAGGAGAACTTTGTATTGAGACTCAAAGAGAGAGAAGAAGCCATCTAGCTAATAACTATGGACCCGAAGGTTTGTGGTAAACTACTCACAACTCATCGGAGAGGCCTTGGCGATGATGTAGAAGCCCTCCGTGATCGATTCCCCCTCTGGCGAAGCGCCAGAAAAGGCTCCAAGATGGGATCTCACGGGTATAGAAGGTTGCGGCGGTGGAAATAGTTTTTCGTGGCGCTCTTGGATGTTTTCAGGGTACGTAGATATATATAGGCGAAGGAAGTCGGTCAGGGGAGCCACGAGGGGCCCACGAGGCAGGAGGACGCCCCCCTAGGGCGCGCCTGCACCCTCGTGGCCGCCTCGGCTTCTTCTTGACGTCCACTCCAAGTCTCCTGAATTTCGTTTGTTCCAAAAAGATCGCTCCCAAAGGTTTCATTCTATTTGGACTCCGTTTGATATTCCTTTTCTGCGAAACACTAAAATAGGCAAAACAAAAACAACAATTTGGGATGGGCCTCCGGTTAGTAGGTTAGTCCCAAAAATGATATAGAAGTGTATAGTAAAGCCCATAAACATCCAAAACGGGTAATATAGTAGCATGGAACAATCAAAAATTATAGATACGTTGGAGACGTATAACGCCGCCCCCGTCGTCGCTGTTGCCCGCGCCCGCTATCGCCATCAACGTTGCCCGCACCTGCCGTCACCGTCATCTGCCCCCGACTCCGTTGCCACGCGCGCCGCCCCTGCCCCGACGCCGTTGTTGTCACCGTCCCCGCGCCGTCTACGCGTCGCCCCGCGCCCGTGCCCTTCCCCGACGGTGCGCGCCGCCCCTCCCCATTCGGTCCGGCAGCCGGCCCCCTCCCGTGTGATTTTTTTGATTATTTTGTTGATATATGCTTTTGTTTTGTTCATATATACAGATGATGTATGCTTTTTTTGTTCATATATATATATATATATATATGATGTATGTTTTTTTTGTTCATATATATAGACGATGTATGTTTTTTTATATATATATGATGTATGTGTCTTTCATATATATAGATGATGTATGTTTTTTTTGTTCATAGAATATTTTTTAGGTTAGTTGTATTGTTAGTGTACTTTAGGTTAGTATAGATTTTAGGTTAGTGGAGAGGAAAAAAGAAAAATAAGGAAAAAGAAGAAAAGGGGAAGAAGCAAGAAGGAAGAAGAAGAAAAAGAAGGAGAGGAAAAAGGGAAATAAGAAGAGGAAAAAGGAGAAGAAGAAGGGAAGAAGAGGAGTGGACGAAGAGGAGAAAAAAATAAGAAGAGGAAGAAGAAGAAAAAATAGAGGAGAAAAAGAAGAAATAGAGGAGAAGAAGAAAAAATAGAAAATTTTCTATTGTTTCTTCTTCTCCTCTATTCCTTCTTCTTCTCCTTTTTTTCTTCTATTTTTTCTTCTTCTTCTTCTCCTCTATTTTGTCTTCTTCTTCCTCTTCTTATTTTTTATCGGGAACGAGGGTGTCGGGAACTAGGGTGTCGGAAACTAGGGTAGAGGGTCAAGGGTCGCCGAGGGGTCGAGGGTCATCGAGGGGTCAAGGGTCGTCGAGGGGTCGAGGGTCATTGAGGGGTCGAGTGTCGAGGGCCATCGAGAGGTCGAGGGTCGAGGGGTCGAGGGTCCTCGAGGGTACGTCGAGGGTCGTCGAGGGTCGAGGGTCATTGAGGGGTCGAGGGTCGTCAAGGGTCGAGGGTCGTCGAGGGTCGAGGGTCGAGGGTCGTCGAGGGGTCGAGGGTCGTCGAGGGTCGAGGGTCGTCGAGGGTCGAGGGTCGTCGAGGGTCGAGGGTCGAGGGTCGTCGAGGGGTCGAGGGTCGAGGTGTTGGGGAACATAGTAATTTTAAAAAAAATCCTACGCACACGCAAGATCATGGTAATGCATATCCACGAGAGCTGAGAGTGTGTCCACGTACCCTCGTAGACAAAAAGTGGAAGCGTTATGACAACACGGTTGATGTAGTCGTACGTCTTCACGATCCGACCGATCATAGCATCGAATGTACAACACCTCCGCGATCAGCACACGTTCAGCTCGGGGACGTCCCTCGTACTCTTGATCCAATTGAGGCCGAGGGAGAGTTTCGTTAGCATGATGGCATGGTGACGGTGAGGATGAAGTTACCGGCGCAGGGCTTCGCCTAAACACTATGGCGATATGAACGAGGTGTGTAACTGTGGAGGGGGGCACCGCACACGGCTAAACAATGTCAACTTGTGTGTACTAGGGTGCCCCCTGCCCCCGTATATAAAGGAGCAAGGGGAGGCTGGCCGGTCTTGGGGCGCGCCAAGGAGAGGGGGAGTCCTCCTCCTAGTGGGAGTAGGACTCCCCTTTCCTAGTCCAACTTGGAAGGAGTAAGGGGGAAGGAAGGAGAGGGAGAGAGGGAGGAAAGAGGGGGCGTTCCCCCCCTCCTTGTCCAATTTGGACTCCCAAGGGGGGGCGCGGCCAGCCCTAGGCCCTCCCCTCTCTCTCCCATAAGGCCCATGTTGGCCCATTAGATCCCCCGGGGGGTTCCCGTAACCCTCTGGCACTCTGGTTTTCTCCAAAATCACCCGGAACACTTCCAGTGTCCGAATATAGCCGTCCAACATATCAATCTTTATGTCTCGACCATTTCGAGACTCCTCGTCATGTCCGTGATCATATTCGGGACTCCGAACAATCTTCGGTACATCAAAACACATAAACTCATAATACCGACACTACTAGGGAAAAGCCTATACACAAAATCTTACCAGCAGCACTCCCTAAAATACCACGCTACTGCTATTTAGCAGCAGCGCGTGTTAGAGAAATGCGCTGCTGACAGGAAAATAGCAGTAGCGCGTCCACCGCAAACCGCGTTGCTGCTATAATTGCCATGACCTCGCCCCCCCCCCCCCCGCTAGTTATAGCAGTAGCGCACTTTATTGAACAGCGCTACTGCTATAGAAGTTAGCAGCAGCACGCTTATGGGAAAACCGCTACTGCTAAGATCAGCCCACAAGTTTAGTCCCACCTCGCTCCGTGAACAGGGTGTTTACCACCTTAAATATGTTATTTCTGAAACTACTACAACCAGTTGGTCTTCATTGAACTCTATGTGTAAAATTTGTGGCCGCAATATGAGTCCTCTCCGGTTCCTACCGGATAGGACTCATATTGACAATTCAGATTGTACACAAAAAGATCATTGATGGCCAATGTATTTTTGCATTGACGTATTTTTTGTATAGTTACACTTAGCAATAGCGGTTTATGTGCAACGCGCTACTAGTATTCTGATTATCTGTAGCGTGTTTCGGCAAACGCGCTACAACTATCCCTACCTTATCCTCACGCACACGACCGGCCCTCACTCACACTCTCACTCTCGCCCCCTGTGCCGATAACCGTCGTCGTGCGTCGCCGCCGCCGCCGCCTTCGTCCGTCCGCCACCGAGGTACTCCCCTCCTTCCGTCCCTCCTCCCTCCTCCTCGCACATCCTCCCTCCGCCTGCGGTCTCCCCTCCCTCCTCCGCCGCCGCCCTCCTCCCTCGGCCTACGGCCGCCCTCTCCCTCCTTCGCCGGCAGCCCTCCTCCCACCGCCCTCGACCTCGCCGCCCCTAGCTACCTCTCCGTCGCCCCCACCCCCTGCCACTAGTTAGTACTAGATTTAGTAGTTGTAGATGTTAATTTAGGGTTCATAGCTAGTACTAGATGTTAATTTAGTTAGTACTAGATTTTTAGTACTAGTAGATGTTAATTTAGGGTTCATAACTACTTTAGTAAGTAAATTAATAAACTAGTTGAAGTAGTTGAATTAATAGAACTAATGTATTTTTAGTAAGATAATTAATATAACTAGTTGAACTACTTTATTTTTAGAAAGAACTAGTTTTTTTCTATTTATAGTAAGTTTATATTTAGTAAGAACTAGTTGAATTAATAAAACTAGTTGAACATGTCATATTTGTTGTTATTTTTTAGTTTAAGCAATTATTCGGGATGTATTAGTGATAACTTATATGGTTTCAGGTGACCACCGTCGTCCCCGTCACCGACCCCCTCCGACATCCTCGCCGTCATCCCCGTCACCGACCCCCTTCGACATCCCCGCCGTCGTCCCATTCACCGACCCCCTCCGACATCAAGGTGAGACCAGCCAAATATCCTTGTATATCTTGTGTTGTTGCTCAAATAGGATATGTGGTTGCCCAAGTGGCCCTTCATGTTCAGTTTACATCTCCGAGTGGCCTATGTTTTGCCGGAGTGTTGATTAATTTCCGTTCCGGTAAATTTCAGGCGCTCGATATGTCCTTTTTTAGCAAAGGTCATGCCGGATTTTTTCGTGAATTCTGGCATGACTTGTGCTAGAATATGTACAAGTTTAATCTTTGAATTATGAACATAGGAAATGTCATACTCGGATGACGACAGTCTCCCGGGGGAGTGTAGCTGGTGCCACGATGATCGAGGTATGTGCGACAGGTTCGTTTGGCTAGACGAAGATCGGCGCTTCAGCATTAAGCTCGAGGAGACCTTCGATTGTGAAACGGTACGCAACAATGACAAGTGTTTTTTTCGTAATTAAGCATGACTTCAACTATTTCAACGTCTAATTTTCATATTTTACAATTCTACTAGCTTATCCCATGCCATGCAAGACGCTATGTCTTGGAGAGGATGGGTTTTGAAGACCATGAAAATTTCGAAACAAAGAAAATACACCTAAGGACCCATCATGATATGGATTTTGAAGTAAATATGTGCAATGCTCAGAGCGTAACCCATTTTGGTTGCCAAAATTGGGAAGCACTTTGCAAAATGTATGGTTTTTATGAGGGTATGATTGTCACCATGGATCTTGGTGATCCTGACATCGAGCAAGACAATATGAACATTTGGGTCCTCGTTGATACGCTTCCGATTGTACCGCTATGTGAGTTTCTCAAACATAGTTATTAACTAATTTATATTGTTTATTTCAAAATAGTTGATAGCTTATTTCCGTTGACAGCTTATTTTGATTCTTCAAAGACTGTGCGGAAGATGGTAGATAAAACCCACTACACCGATGGCACCGAGTTAACGTATAAGGAGAAAAATCATCTGATTGCATTTTGTACTCTTCTTGAGAATTACAATAACTATTATCGAACTCCTCCAAATTATAGTGAATACGTGCCACTAGTGCATGTGTTGAACCATGGTAACTTCTCTAGAGATACCCTGGTAAGATTTTTTACTATTACGACATCTGTGCATCTTTTGCATACTTCTAAAACTAGTACATCATTGCTAACTATGAAGTTATTATTATGTTTTTCAACAGAAACTCCCGACGGATTGTGTGCCTCATCTGATGTCTCTGCATGGTCGCCTCTCAGTTCTGAACATACTGCCAGGTAAATCTACGGAGCTCACCTGTGCATATCGGATTTCTAAAACCCGTGAACACATGTTCATCAAAGAATGGAAGAAATGTATGGACATTCGCAAGGAGGTTCTTGGAAGTAACATTCAGCAAAAGGCAAGAATTGGAGACAGGCTAATCTCCATTCTCCATAATGGAGAGTCAGGGGCTATCTTATTTTTTGCTATTTTACCTTAGAAAATGTAGTAGGTCTTAATCGAATGTAATAGGTCCTATGAGGTACAATATGTTTATTATGTGGTAATGTGTTGGAGTTGATAATGATGATCTTGAGGAGGTGTTATGTGATGTCAATGATGAAAACGATGATCTTGAGGAGGTGTTATATGACAATGATGTATTATGATGATAAGTTGTTAATGATATGATGATGATGATATTATTATATACCGCAGGTTAGTTTCAAGTGGATGGACATCCACTTGAAACTAGTCCACGGTTCTTTCACCCCATGATGTAATAACTCATTATTATGTAAAAACAATCTCTAAATTCCTGTTGTATGAAAACTTGTGTAAAGGTGTATGAATACAACATGAAATAAAAAAGAAATAAAATACTAAATAATAGTAGTAGCGCGGGAGAGGAGAAGCGCTACTACTAATTACCAGTAGCGCTGTTCTGAAGGAGCGCTACTACTAAGTCAAGTTACCAGTAGCGTGTGTCGAGGCGCGCTATTGCTAAGCATTAGTTGTAGCGCCTTATCAGTAGCGCTCCTGCCCGCGCTACTGATAGGCCTAAAACCCGCGCTGCTGCTAGGCTTTTCCCTAGTAGTGCGATCGTCACCGAACTTTAAGCGTGCGGACCCTATGTAGACATGACCGAGACACGTCTCCGGTCAATAACCAATAGCGGAACCCTGTATGCTCATATTGGTTCCTACATATTCTATGAAGATCTTTATCGGTCAAACCGCATAACAACAAACGTTGTTCCCTTTGTCATCGGTATGTTACTTGCCCGAGATTTGATCGTCGGTATCTCAATACCTAGTTCAATCTCGTTACCGGCAAGTCTCTTTACTCGTTCCGTAATACTTCATCCCGCAACTAACTCATTAGTCACAATGCTTGCAAAGCTTATAGTGATGAGTATTACCGAGAGGGCCCAGAGATACCTCTCCGAAACACAGAGTGACAAATCCTAATCTCGATCTATGCCAACCCAACAAACACCTTCGGAGACACCTGTAGAGCACCTTTATAATCACCCTTTTACATTGTGATGTTTGGTAGCACACAAAGTGTTCTTACGGTATTCGGGAGTTGCATAATCTCATAGTCTGAGGAACTTGTATAAGTCATGAAGAAAGCAGTAGCAATGAAACTAACACGATCATAATGCTAAGCTAATGGACGGGTCATGTCCATCACAACATTCTCCTAATGATGTGATACCATTCATCAAATGACAACTTAACCATCTTTGATTAACGAGCTAGTCAAGTAGAGGCATACTAGGGACTATAGGTTTTGTCTATGTATTCACACATGTACTAAGTTTCCGGTTAATACAATTCTAGCATGAATAATAAACATTTATCATGAATTAAGGAAATAAATAACAACTTTATTATTGCCTCTGGGGCATATTTCCTTCACGAGGGTCGTCGAGGGGTCGAGGGTCGAGGGTCGAGCGGTCGAGGATTGCCGAGGGTCGAGGGTCTCCGTTTAACAAGAATGCCCCCATTATGGATGTGCACAAGTTGATCCTTTTTTTTATGATCTCATCTATATATATATTCTTCTATGTGTCATTTTGTCTGTCAAAGTACTGAAGAAATCCATGGCTACATCATTTGTTGGAAGTAACAGGCGTATGACGCTATGAAGCTCTTAAAAGTTGTTTTGGAACGGAGTTCGTGATAGAATGATTCAGTTGTTGGTACGGATTTCAGAAAAGGCCTTCCAAATAGTGATATTTGGAAGGCTCTTACTGAATTTCTTACCAAAAAGCTAATTATCCTATCCGAGACTCTGTTCCAAAACAATTTTGGATAGCTTCGTACCGTTATGCGCCTGTTAATTACTTTCAGCAAATGATGAAGCAATGGTTTTCTTGAATACTTTGACACTAGACAACGTGACATATAGAAGGGCAGATGAGATCAGGAAAAATGTGGACCATTTTCTGCACATCTAGAATGGCACCATCTTGTTAAATCCCTTAAAGGTTAAGAGAATTCGAGCGGTCGATGATCGGAACTAGCTAGGGTAGGGGGTCAAGGGTCGCCGAGGGGATGAGGGTTGAGGGTCGTCGAGGGGTCGAGGGTCGAGGATCGCCGAGGGCTCAACAGGTGGACGTCGATCAACCCCCTCTCGCTCGACCAACTCTCCAGGACACCGAAACCATAGGAAAAAAACATTGTCGATCTCGTACCCCCTCCTGCCCCTACCCGACAAACTCTCTCGAGATTTATAAGAGATATATCAAGAATGCCCCCATTATGGATGTGCATAATTAAGTTGATCCCTATTTTTTTTTATCTCATCTACCATTCTATATGTGCATGTTCTCTTGTGTCAAAGTATTGAATCCTTTGACACTAAACAACGTGACATATAGAAGGGTAGATGAGATCGGGAAAAATAGGGACCATTTTTTTTCTGCACATCCAGAATGGCGCCATCTTGTTAAATCTCTTGTTTGACATTCATGAGAGAGGCGGTTCGGGCCAAACCCTAGAAGCGTTGCCGAGGCCACCCCAAACCCTAGAAGCGTCGAGGCCACCCAAATTTACCAAGTTAAAAGAGTGTTGTCGAGGCCACCCCAAACCCTAGAAGTGTTGTGATTAGCTAGCTAGGTCTATATTTGCCACTATTAATATATCCATCTCTCATGTTTGTATATTAATTGCCATGTTGTAATATTTGTAGAAACTATGGATCAACAAACAGACTTCGAATAAGAAGAGATATTGGGGGACATAATCCGTGACGGAGGTGATGTCTTGTCGTTTCTCAATGACCTCGATGGTCTGGAAGGAGAGGAAGCAGGCTACGGTGATCGAACAATGGAGGAGGAAAGTCATGATCATGATGGTGGCTCCGGCGACCGTGATGACGGCTCTGGTGACCAAACGGAGTCGGGATCAGCTGTTGCAAAGTCCGGCGAGGTATATAATATATATCAAGCCTGTGTTGGCTAGCTAATTGATGCATTAATTGTTTTGGTATGTACATATATTAACTCTTCTTCCTTCTTTTATAGCCCTCGGGATCGAGCAAAACTTCGGTAACGAGACGAGGCCCAAAGAAAAAATTGTGCCAGGATGAAAGGTTCATGATCACACAAAATCGCGCGCGATGGCCAACCGCTTGAACCCCTCCGGACCAAGGAAGCATTTTCTGCTCAGTGCGGGGTTCTTGTTAGGGACATGATCCCGATCAGCATCCACCAATGGTATAAGCCTAAGAAGTAAGACCCTCAAGTTTCTTATGTCAAGGATAGACAGAAAGATGATCTTTGGACCGCGCTGAAGGAAAATTTCACCCTATCGGCAGAGGAGGATCCAGATAAGCCAGTTATAGAGCCATTGGTCAAGGCTCATGCTCTCAAGAGAGGGCAGGTCTATTCAGGAGGTGGAAGAATGAGTTGAAATCAACGTATGTCGACAAAAACAAGACTCCATAATTCATCGGCCGATTTAAGAAGATAAGAGATCACTGGGCCGAATTTGTGGCCCACAAGACATAGGAGAAGAGTAAGAAGATGTTAGCGACAAACAAGATAAATGCTGCAAAAAAGGAGCATCACCATCGCACGGGGTCAGTTGGCTACCTCAAAGCCCGACCGTTGTGGGACAAGGCTGAGAGAGACCTAATTGCTAAAGGGGTCAAACCAGAGACATTGCACTTGCCAGACCGTTCAAGGACTTGGTTCTTTAGGGTTGGGGGTGAAGGAAATATGCCCTAGAGGCAATAATAAAGTTATTATTTATTTCCTTATAAACATGATAAATGTTTATTATTCATGCTAGAATTGTATTTACCGGAAACATAATACATGTGTGAATACATAGACAAACATAGTGTCACTAGTATGCCTCTACTTGACTAGCTCGTTAATCAAAGATGGTTATGTTTCCTAACCATGAACAATGAGTTGTTATTTGATTAACGAGGTCACATCATTAGTAGAATGATCTGATTGACATGACCCATTCCATTAGCTTAGCACCCGATCGTTTAGTATGTTGCTATTGCTTTCTTCATGACTTATACATGTTCCTATGACTATGAGATTATGCAACTCCCGTTTACCGAAGGAACACTTTGGGTACTACCAAACGTCACAACGTAACTGGGTGATTATAAAAGAGTACTACAGGTGTCTCCAATGGACGATGTTGGGTTGGCGTATTTCGAGATTAGGATTTGTCACTCCGATTGTCGGAGAGGTATCTCTGGGCCCTCTCAGTAATACACATCACATAAGCCTTGCAAGCATTACAACTAATATGTTAGTTGTGAGATGATGTATTAAAGAACGAGTAAAGAGACTTGCCGGTAACGAGATTGAACTAGGTATTGGATACCGACGATCGAATCTCGGGCAAGTAACATACCGATGACAAAGGGAACAACGTATGTTGTTATGCGGTCTGACCGATAAAGATCTTCGTAGAATATGTAGGAACCAATATGGGCATCCAGGTCCCGCTATTGGTTATTGACCAGAGACGTGTCTCGGTCATGTCTACATTGTTCTCGAACCCGTAGGGTCCGCACGCTTAAGGTTACGATGACAGTTATATTATGAGTTTATGCATTTTGATGTACCGAAGGTTGTTCGGAGTCCCGGATGTGATCACGGACATGACGAGGAGTCTCAAAATGGTCGAGACGTAAAGATTGATATATTGGAAGCCTATGTTTGGACATCGGAAGTGTTCCGGGTGAAATCGGGATTTTACCGGGTTACCGGGAGGTTACCGGAACCCCCCGGGAGCCATATGGGCCTTCATGGGCCTTAGTGGAAAGGAGAAAGGGGCAGCCCAAGGGGGCTGCGTGCCTCCCCCCTTCCCCTAGTCCTATTAGGACTAGGAGAGGTGGCCGGCCACCCCTCTCCCTCTTTCCCCCTTGGGAATCCTAGTTGGAATAGGATTGGGGGGGGAGTCCTACTCCCGGTAGGAGTAGAACTCCTCCTGCGCCTCTCTCCCTTGGCCGGCGCCCCCTCCCCCCTTGGCTCCTTTATATACTGAGGTAGAGGCACTCTAAACACACAAGTTGACACAAGTTGATCCACGTGATCTGTTCCTTAGCCGTGTGCGGTGCCCCCTGCCACCATATTCCTCGATAATACTGTAGCGGAGTTTAGGCGAAGCCCTGCTGCTGTAATTCATCAAGATCGTCACCACGCCGTCGTGCTGACGGAACTCTTCCCCGACACTTTGCTGGATCGGAGTCCGGGGATCATCATCGAGCTGAACGTGTGCTCGAACTCGGAGGTGCCGTAGTTTCGGTGCTTGATCGGTTGGATCGTGAAGACGTACGACTACTTCCTCTACGTCGTGTCATCGCTTCCGCAGTCGGTCTGCGTAGGGTACGTAGACAATACTCTCCCCCTCGTTGCTATGCATCACATGATCTTGCGTGTGTGTAGGAAATTTTTTGAAATTACTACGAAACCCAACAGTGGTATCAGAGCCTAGGTTATTTATGTTGATGTTATATGCACGAGTAGAACACAAGTGAGTTGTGGACGATACAAGTCATACTGCCTACCAGCATGTCATACTTTGGTTCGGCGGTATTGTTGGACGAGACGACCCGGACCAACCTTACGCGTACGCTTACGCGAGACCGGTTCCCTCGACGTGCTTTGCACAGAGATGGCTTGCGGGCGACTGCCTCTCCAACTTTAGTTGAACCAAGTATGGCTACGCCCGGTCCTTGCGAAGGTTAAAATGGAGTCTATTTGACAAACTATCGTTGTGGTTTTGATGCGTAGGTGAGATTGGTTCTTACTTAAGCCCGTAGCAGCCACGTAAAACATGCAACAACAAAGTAGAGGACGTCTAACTTGTTTTTGCAGGGCATGTTGTGATGTGATATGGTCAAGGCATGATGCTGAATTTTATTGTATGAGATGATCATGTTTTGTAACCGAGTTATCGGCAACTGGCAGGAGCCATATGGTTGTCGCTTTATTGTATGCAATGCAATCGCGATGTAATGCTTTACTTTATTACTAAACGGTAGTGATAGTCGTGGAAGCATAAAGATTGGCGAGACGACAACGATGCTACGATGGAGATCAAGGTGTCGCGCCGGTGACGATGGTGATCATGACGGTGCTTCGGAGATGGAGATCACAAGCACAAGATGATGATGGCCATATCATATCACTTATATTGATTGCATGTGATGTTTATCTTTTTATGCATCTTATCTTGCTTTGATTGATGGTAGCATTATAAGATGATCTCTCACTAAATTATCAAGAAGTGTTCTCCCTGAGTATGCACCGTTGCCAAAGTTCGTCGTGCCCAGACACCACGTGATGATCGGGTGTGATAAGCTCTACGTCCATCTACAACGGGTGCAAGCCAGTTTTGCACACGCAGAATACTCAGGTTAAACTTGACGAGCCTAGCATATGCAGATATGGCCTCGGAACACGGAGACCGAAAGGTCGAGCGTGAATCATATAGTAGATATGATCAACATAATGATGTTCACCATTGAAAACTACTCCATCTCACATGATGATCGTTATGGTTTAGTTGATTTGGATCACGTGATCACTTAGAGGATTAGAGGGATGTCTATCTAAGTGGGAGTTCTTTAGTAATATGATTAATTGAACTTAAAATTTATCATGAACTTAGTCCCTGATAGTATCTTGCTTGTTTATGTTGATTGTAGATAGATGGCTCGTGCTGTTGTTCCGTTGAATGTTAATGCGTTCCTTGAGAAAGCAAAGTTGAAAGATGATGGTAGCAATTACACGGACGGGGTCCGTAACTTGAGGATTATCCTCATTGCTGCACAGAAGAATTACGTCCTGGAAGCACCGCTGGGTGCCAGGCCTGCTGCTGGAGCAACACCAGATGTTGTGAACGTTTGGCAGAGCAAAGCTGATGACTACTCAATAGTTCAGTGTGCCATGCTTTACGGCTTAGAATCGGGACTTCAACGACGTTTTGAACGTCATGGAGCATATGAGATGTTCCAGGAGTTGAAATTAATATTTCAAGCAAATGCCCGAATTGAGAGATATGAAGTCTCCAATAAGTTCTATAGCTGCAAGATGGAGGAGAACAGTTCTGTCAGTGAGCATATACTCAAAATGTCTGGGTACAATAATCACTTGATTCAATTGGGAGTTAATCTTCCGGATGATTGCGTCATTGACAGAATTCTCCAATCACTGCCACCAAGCTACAAGAGCTTCGTGATGAACTATAATATGCAAGGGATGAACAAGACTATTCCCGAGCTCTTCGCAATGCTGAAAGCTGCGGAGGTAGAAATCAAAAAGGAGCATCAAGTGTTGATGGTTAACAAAACCACTAGTTTCAAGAAAAAGGGCAAAGGAAAGAAGAAAGGGAACTTCAAGAAGAACAGCAAGCCAGTTGCTGCTCAAGAGAAGAAACCCAAGTCTGGACCTAAGCCTGAAACTGAGTGCTTCTACTGCAAGCAGACTGGTCACTGGAAGCGGAACTGCCCCAAGTATTTGGCGGATAAGAAGGATGGCAAGGTGAACAAAGGTATATATGATATACATGTTATTGATGTGTACCTTACTAGAGCTCGCAGTAGCACCTGGGTATTTGATACTGGTTCTGTTGCTAATATTTGCAACTCGAAACAGGGACTACAGAATAAGCGGGCACTGGCAAAGGACGAGGTGACGATGCGCGTGGGAAACGGTTCCAAAGTCGATGTGATCGCGGTCGGCACGCTACCTCTACATCTACCTTCGGGATTAATATTAGACCTAAATAATTGTTATTTGGTGCCAGCATTGAGCATGAACATTATATCTGGATCTTGTTTAATGCGAGACGGTTATTCATTTAAATCAGAGAATAATGGTTGTTCTATTTATATGAGTAATATCTTTTATGGTCATGCACCCTTGAAGAGTGGTCTATTCTTATTGAATCTCGATAGTAGTAATACACATATTCATAATGTTGAAACCAAAAGATGCAGAGTTGATAATGAAAGTGCAACTTATTTGTGGCACTGTCGTTTAGGTCATATCGGTGTAAAACGCATGAAGAAACTCCATACCAATGGACTTTTGGAACCACTTGATTATGAATCACTTGGTACTTGCGAACCGTGCCTCATGGGCAAGATGACTAAAACACCGTTCTCCGGTACTATGGAGAGAGCAACAGATTTGTTGCAAATCATACATACCGATGTATGTGGTCCGATGAATATTGAGGCTCGTGGCGGATATCGTTATTTTCTCACCTTCACAGATGATTTGAGCAGATATGGATATATCTACTTAATGAAGCATAAGTCTGAAACATTTGAAAAGTTCAAAGAATTTCAGAGTGAAGTTGAAAATCATCGTAACAAGAAAATAAAGTTTCTAGGATCTGATCGTGGAGGAGAATATTTGAGTTACGAGTTTGGTGTACATTTGAAAAACTGTGGAATAGTTTCACAACTCACGCCACCCGGAACACCACAGCGCAATGGTGTGTCCGAACGTCGTAATCGTACTTTACTAGATATGGTGCGATCTATGATGTCTCTTACAGATTTACCGCTATCATTTTGGGGTTATGCTTTAGAGACGGCCGCATTCACGTTAAATAGGGCACCATCAAAATCCGTTGAGACGACGCCTTATGAACTATGGTTTGGCAAGAAACCAAAGTTGTCGTTTCTTAAAGTTTGGGGCTGCGATGCTTATGTGAAAAAGCTTCAACCTGATAAGCTCGAACCCAAATCGGAGAAATGTGTCTTCATAGGATACCCAAAGGAAACTGTTGGGTACACCTTCTATCACAGATCCGAAGGCAAAATATTCGTTGCTAAGAATGGATCATTTCTAGAGAAGGAGTTTCTCTCGAAAGAAGTGAGTGGGAGGAAAGTGGAACTTGACGAGGTAACTGTACCTGCTCCCTTACTGGAGAGTAGTTCATCATAGAAAACTGTTTCAGTGACACCTACACCGGTTAGTGAGGAAGCCAATGATAATGATCATGAAACTTCAGATCAAGATACTACTGAACCACGTAGATCAACTAGAGTAAGATCCGCGCCAGAGTGGTACGGAAATCCTGTTCTGGAAGTCATGCTACTAGATCATGATGAACCTACGAACTATGAAGAAGCGATGGTGAGCCCAGATTCCGCAAAGTGGCTTGAAGCCATGAAATCTGAGATGGGATCCATGTATGAGAACAAAGTATGGACTTTGGTTGACTTGCCCGATGATCGGCAAGCAATTGAGAATAAATGGATCTTTAAGAAGAAGACTGACGCTGATGGTAATGTTACTGTCTACAAAGCTCGACTTGTCGCAAGAGGTTTTCGGCAAGTTCAAGGGATTGACTACGATGAGACCTTCTCACCCGTAGCGATGCTTAAGTCCGTCCGAATCATGTTAGCAATTGCCGCATTTTATGATTATGAAATTTGGCAGATGGATGTCAAAACTGCATTCCTGAATGGATTTCTGGAAGAAGAGTTGTATATGATGCAACCGGAAGGTTTTGTCGATCCAAAGGGAACTAACAAAGTGTGCAAGCTCCAGCGATCCATTTATGGACTGGTGCAAGCCTCTCGGAGTTGGAATAAACGTTTTGATAGTGTGATCAAAGCATTTGGATTTATACAGACTTTCGGAGAAGCCTGTATTTACAAGAAAGTGAGTGGGAGCTCTGTAGCATTTCTGATATTATATGTGGATGACATATTACTGATTGGAAATGATATAGAATTTCTGGATAGCATAAAGGGATACTTGAATAAAAGTTTTTCAATGAAAGACCTCGGTGAAGCTGCTTACATATTAGGCATTAAGATCTATAGAGATAGATCAAAACGCTTAATTGGACTTTCACAAAGCACATACCTTGACAAAATTTTGAAGAAGTTCAAAATGGATCAAGCAAAGAAAGGGTTCTTGCCTGTGTTACAAGGTGTGAAATTGAGTAAGACTCAATGCCCGACCACTGCAGAAGATAGAGAGAATATGAAAGATGTTCCCTATGCATCAGCCATAGGATCTATCATGTATGCAATGCTGTGTACCAGACCTGATGTATGCCTTGCTATAAGTTTAGCAGGGAGATACCAAAGTAATCTAGGAGTGGATCACTGGACAGCGGTCAAGAACATCCTGAAATACCTGAAAAGGACTAAGGATATGTTTCTCGTATATGGAGGTGACAAAGAGCTCATCGTAAAAGGTTACATTGATGCAAGCTTTGACACTGATCCGGACGATTCTAAATCGCAAACCGGATACGTGTTTACATTAAACGGTGGAGCTGTCAGTTGGTGCAGTTCTAAACAAAGCGTCGTAGCGGGATCTACATGTGAAGCGGAATACATAGCTGCTTCGGAAGCAGCAAACAAAGGAGTCTGGATGAAGGAGTTCATATACGATCTAGGTGTCATACCTAGTGCATCGGGTCCAATGAAAATCTTTTGTGACAATACTGGTGCAATTGCCTTGGCAAAGGAATCCAGATTTCACAAAAGGACCAAACACATCAAGAGACGCTTCAACTCCATCCGGGATCTAGTCCAGGTGGGAGACATAGAGATTTGCAAGATACATACGGATCTGAATGTTGCAGACCCGTTGACTAAGCCTCTTCCACGAGCAAAACATGATCAGCACCAAGGCTCCATGGGTGTTAGAATCATTACAGTGTAATCTAGATTATTGACTCTAGTGCAAGTGGGAGACTGAAGGAAATATGCCCTAGAGGCAATAATAAAGTTATTATTTATTTCCTTATAAACATGATAAATGTTTATTATTCATGCTAGAATTGTATTTACCGGAAACATAATACATGTGTGAATACATAGACAAACATAGTGTCACTAGTATGCCTCTACTTGACTAGCTCGTTAATCAAAGATGGTTATGTTTCCTAACCATGAACAATGAGTTGTTATTTGATTAACGAGGTCACATCATTAGTAGAATGATCTGATTGACATGACCCATTCCATTAGCTTAGCACCCGATCGTTTAGTATGTTGCTATTGCTTTCTTCATGACTTATACATGTTCCTATGACTATGAGATTATGCAACTCCCATTTACCGGAGGAACACTTTGGGTACTACCAAACGTCACAACGTAACTGGGTGATTATAAAGGAGTACTACAGGTGTCTCCAATGGACGATGTTGGGTTGGCGTATTTCGAGATTAGGATTTGTCACTCCGATTGTCGGAGAGGTATCTCTAGGCCCTCTCGGTAATACACATCACATAAGCCTTGCAAGCATTACAACTAATATGTTAGTTGTGAGATGATGTATTACAGAACGAGTAAAGAGACTTGCCGGTAACGAGATTGAACTAGGTATTGGATACCGACGATCAAATCTCGGGCAAGTAACATACCGATGACAAAGGGAACAACGTATGTTGTTATGCGGTCTGACCGATAAAGATCTTCGTAGAATATGTAGGAACCAATATGGGCATCCAGGTCCCACTATTGGTTATTGACCAGAGACGTGTCTCGGTCATGTCTACATTGTTCTTGAACCCGTAGGGTCCGCACGCTTAAGGTTACGATGACAGTTATATTATGAGTTTATGCATTTTGATGTACCGAAGGTTGTTCGGAGTCCCGGATGTGATCACGGACATGACGAGGAGTCTCGAAATGGTCGAGACGTAAAGATTGATATATTGGAAGCCTATGTTTGGACATCGGAAGTGTTCCGGGTGAAATCGGGATTTTATCGGGTTACCGGGAGGTTACCGGAACCCCCCGGGAGCCATATGGGCCTTCATGGGCCTTAGTGGAAAGGAGAAAGGGGCAGCCCAAGGGGGCTGCGCGCCTCCCCCCTTCCCCTACTCCTATTAGGACTAGGAGAGGTGGCCGTCCACCCCTCTCCCTCTTTCCCCCTTGGGAATCCTAGTTGGAATAGGATTGGGGGGGGGGAGTCCTACTCCCGGTAGGAGTAGAACTCCTCCTGCGCCTCTCTCCCTTGGCCGGCGCCCCCTCCCCCCTTGGCTCCTTTATATACTGAGGTAGAGGCACTCTAAACACACAAGTTGACACAAGTTGATCCACGTGATCTGTTCCTTAGCCGTGTGCGGTGCCCCCTGCCACCATATTCCTCGATAATACTGTAGCGGAGTTTAGGCGAAGCCCTGCTGCTGTAATTCATCAAGATCGTCACCACGCCGTCGTGCTGACGGAACTCTTCCCCGACACTTTGCTGGATCGGAGTCCGGGGATCGTCATCGAGCTGAACATGTGCTCGAACTCGGAGGTGCCGTAGTTTCGGTGCTTGATCGGTTGGATCGTGAAGACGTACGACTACTTCCTCTACGTCGTGTCATCGCTTCCGCAGTCGGTCTGCGTAGGGTACGTAGACAATACTCTCCCCCTCGTTGCTATGCATCACATGATCTTGCGTGTGCGTAGGAAAATTTTTGAAATTACTACGAAACCCAACAGGGGGAACTTTGGACCCTGAAATAGGGAAGTATTGTTCGACAGACGAGCAACTTGCAACACCCATCACGAAGCTTCAGGCAACAATCAAGGCAGCGCATGAAGGAAAGTTCATTCCCGACAAAGAGAAAGATGAGCTCACACAGGCCCTCGGGGGTCCTGAGCACCCTGGACGAACACGAGGCACAGCAGGCTCCGTTGTGTGGAAGGTTGGGTTTCCCAACGCAAGCGATTACAAAAACCAAGAGAAGAGGAGGAAAGTGGAGCTGAGCGAAGCTTCAGGCAAGAGTACGAAAGCTAGAGGAACGACAAGCTGTTGAGAACCAGCGAGATCCTGCCCAAGCTACCCCAGAAGCTACCCCGCCATCTCAGTGGAGAAGCAACATGGCTTCCACCAAGCTCATTCAGCAGCCTGACTTCATGGGTCCTAGCTACCCTGTGGATGCTATCACAGAGTCACACTAGTGCCAGCTTATGACGCAATGGTAGCACCTCAAAGTCAAGGCGGCTGTCGGCTCTGTGTTCCTTCCTGAACCCGACACAACTTTTCACTGCCTTCTGATTCCACAAGGCTATGTTGTTGTGATGGTGGATGAAATAACGGAGGGATTTGAGGAGCTCCAGCTTGACCACCCTACAGGTGAAGGGGAGACTCAGTTGGTCTTGCTCTGAAGACTCCATGTCTATGGCGGAAGGAGCACATCAAGCTTCTTAACTTCATGCCTCCAACGAGTCAGCCGGGCACTCCGCCTCCTCCTCCTCCGGTGAGTGATCAGGGCACTCCGCCTCCTACTCCGGCGCATGAGGGCGGCAGTACTCCGCCTACTCTCGCGCGTTTGAGCAGCCCGCCTCCTTCTTCGCCTCATCGGTGACGGCGGAACACAGACGCTGCCGCTCCGGCTGCTCCGATGCATCGTAGCACTCCGCCTCCTTCTTCTCCGCCTTGTAAGCAACGAAAGAAGACAGCTGCAACTACTCTGGCGTCTAGCAATACAGCCAGAGGCGGGAGGCAATACAGATTCGGTCCTTCTCTCAAGCCACTAGAGAAGTTACCATACGATATGAGCGAGGAGGAAAACAAGAAGATATGTAAAGCCCAAGTGAAGGACTTCTTTGAAACACAAAAATCAAAGAAACATCCACCTCTTGAAGAGAAGATAGATCCGGTGAAAGTGAAGCGCACTTTGGATGCCCTGAAGTGAGCACCACTGCCTCTGCCGCAAACCAACTATGACTGCATTATTGAAAGGACATATAAGGAAGCGGAGCAGTCAGGAAGTACTTGCAGTGATCGAAGGCTAGCAGAACGAAGAAGTGGGAAAAACTTCCCCAGCTCGGCGAACAAGCAAAGCAATCGTGCCCCCACTCAAGGTGTCTAGCGATATCGTTGCTGATCTTCCGAGGATGGTGCCGGGTACCAATCCTGGAGATTACATGCCCGACGATGCACTTTTGATACAATGGAGGTGGACACATTCAAATACCGGCACGTGAAGCCTCTCGTCAAACCTGGTCATCCTCCTCTAACAATGATGATGCAAAGATTCCATGATTGGTACATGGACATCTGCAGCAAGTCTGGGAAGGATACTTTGACGCTGAGAGATAAAGAGGAGCACGACCTCGTTGGAATTGATCTGTTGTCTGTTCCATATGAGGAGTCCTTCTAGTTTTTCAATCAAAAGGCCCTCGACAAAGTAATCATCACTTGCTACTGTTTGTAAGTACTACTTCTGTAATTAAGTCTCTATATATAGCTCAGCTCTTTCATTACATGCATATATAATTATCCTCACTATATTATGCAGATTGAGGATCATCAAATGCAAGAGAAGACAAATCGGTGATATTGGGTTCATTAACACAAATCTCATAGATGAACGAAATGTTAAACATGATGCCAAACAAACCGAGGCCAACTTGTTACGATCGTTACTTCGAAATCAAAACAAAGATACAATACTCTTTCCTTACGAATTCAAGTGAGTGTTACTGTCTTGTGCATATTCGGTTTCCCTTATTACTTGAGGTTATAGTAATGTAAATTGATGAGTTATGTATGCGTGCGCAGCTTCCATTTTATTCTGCTAGAGATTAAGCTTGCGCAGGGACTAGTAACCGTCATAGACTCGAGACAAAAAGATCCCGAGGAGTATGCGACCATGACTAAAATGCTCGAGAAGTAAGTTCAATCGATCATTATTGCACCATATCGGCAACTTTGTTCATTTCCTGATATCAAGTAATTGTTTTCTTTGTCTGGCAGGGTTTGGAAAAATTTCACCGCAGAAGCTCCGGGACTGCCTGGGGAGCTGTGATTTAAACACCCGAAAGTAACTACTACTAGCTAGTTCCGCGCATCATCCATTGATTCTACCTAGTTTCATTAATACCATATAGCATGCTTGCTTATCAATTTGACTGATCTCTATTTCTTGTAAAGTGGTTGTGGCAGGAACCCAGGAATAATTACTATGGATACTACATTTGCAAGTTCATCCGCCACACGACCTGTGAGCGGGGCTACTCTAAAAAACAATATGAAGTGCGTAAGCAATAATATTCACAATTTTATTTTATTACCATCATTTGTGTTGAGTTTCATTCATATATATGTATTGACCCCCTTCTTCAAATTAGATGTTTCAGATGCGGGATGAACTCCTACCACAAGATCGCATACGAGCAATTCAAGAGGAATTGGCGGGATTCTTTCTTGACCATGTCATCGATAAAGACGGAGAATACCATGTGGAACTTGAGTTCAGATGTTAGGGGATTGTAAGAGATCTTATATTGTATATATGTAGCCAGTAGCGTCAGATAGATATACGAGAACTTGTTGTTCGACCAATCTCTCGGAGAAGGAGAGGTCGATCACTTCTCTCTGTATATGTTCATGACGATCACTGTACTTAATGGTTTCCTTCATTTGCTTACTAGCTAGCTAGCTAGCGTGTCGAGTCCTCTCTATACGTATAGTATGTAGCGTCGATCAAGCACGGAGATAAGAGAGGACACTTCTCTCTATTAGCTAGCTAACACAATATATGAAACCCCTACAAAACACCCCAAACCCCCAACCCCCCTCCCTTCAAAAAAATCCCAGCCCCTGAACTGCTGACGCGTGGATGCCTTTTGGTCCCTGTTGGTGCTACCAACCGGGACAAAAGGTCCTCCTGCCTAGGCAAGCCGCAACGGCCAAGGGGAGCCTTATCTGTCCCGGTTCATAGGCGAACCGGGACTAAAGGTATTGGGCTTTAGTACCGACACTTTAGTCCCGGTTCGGGAACCGGGACAAATGGGCCTTATAAACTGGGACAAATGGGCCTTTTTCTACTAGTGTCACGTTTAAAGTTTCAAGACAAAATGAGTCGTGTCATATTCTGAGCAAAAAAAACACAACTACAAAAACAATGAATAGCGACTTTTATATAGTACTCCCTTCATTTCAGAATGTAGTGCATATTTTGGTTTATAAAAGTCAAACATGTCTACATTTGACCAAGTTTAAGGAAAAATTATCAACATCCATAATACAAAATAAGTATCATTAGATTCATCCTGAAGTGTAATTTTATATTCTATTTATTTATTATTTTAGATGCTTAGTCAAACAAAATGTCTTTGACTTCGAAAAATCAAAATATGCACTATATTGTGGAATGGATGGACTATTGATTTTCTTGTATTTTGCTCGGAATACAGAATTACTCATTTTGTTCTAAAGCTTTAAACATGAGTACTATGCTAGACCATGCATGCTGCCAAAATGTTTCAAATATACTAAACTATTTAGAAGAAAATAAATCAATTCCTCTTATTTACTTCCCTAAGTTTAGGCGGCAAGGATAAACTCTCACATCTAGACTTCACCGACGAGCCTGTGGATTCGCCTCCTCACTACATGCCGCCTCGGGCGGCCGATGACCGGGAGGGAAATCCCGGTGCTTCTGCTCCGGCTAGTAATTAAGGTTATGGTTCTTTAGTCCTTGCAGGAGTGGCGCTCGGGCAGATGACGGTGCTTCTTCTTCGAGTTTGTATTTCGGGTTTCGATCCTCCTTGAATTTATTTAGTCATAGTCGACGGAGCTCGGGTGTAGATTCCTGTCGTCTGCTTGGGACGGTGATGTTAGGATCTCTCCTCATGTGGTGATATTTGATGTTAGGCCTCTTTTAGTTCATAGGATAGAAATAGTATAGGAATAAGAAAAGTATAGGAAGTGAGATGACATGCATCTCAATTCCTAAAGAGAAAGACATGCCATTTGATCCATAGGATATGTTTTTTTCCTTTAAATGTGAAGGATTGAATCCTATCCTACATAGGAAAGAAACCCATTCCTACAAACCAAAGGGCTTCAAAGGAATTTTCCCTATAAAGTTTCTATCATTTACAATTCCTATAAAATTCGGCACGAAGACTTCCCGACTATCATCGATAAGGTTAAGCAGGCTCCAGTAAGAAAGCTGCGACAACGGCGCGTCGACAGTTCATTCTGGTGGGAGTAGTGGTTGCTCAGGGATATCAGAATCTCCATGTATTTTTTATTATTTTGAGATGCTTTGTATTTCCATTGAACTTTTATAACGGATCTGTTTTTTTTTTCAAAAAAAGTGAGAATTGTAGCAAATATTATAATCTAATATGATCGATTTACTTCATCTTTTTCATTTCTGGCTCCGGTAGTTGCTGAAATGTTTCTTCAGAGAAAAAGTAGTCCGAAATGTGACGGCACAGTAATCTCGAACGTGCTCTCTCAGCCGTTGGATCTTCGTGCTCGGACTCCGGTACCCGACGGTGTGATGCTCTAAGCCTCCGGCGACTCCGCCGCGCCCGCTTGCCTTCTCCCCGGCCGCTGCCGGCATCGAAGGCCTCCAGCAGTTCCTCGCCGCCTCGACGCGCGGCCGACACCTCCCGAGCCCGTGCGGCTCGGTGACAACGCCACTACTGGCCGCCCCCGCGCGCGATCCTCCCCTGGGGTTTCTCCTTCCGGTCGCGCAGCGCGCGGCTCGACGGGTTCGCTCTCGCCCACGGCCTCCTCCGTCTCGCACCTCGGAGAGTCAAACCCCAGCAGCCATTTCCTCCCTGAACAGCCAAGCACATACATGGGGTCAGCAATCAGATCAGTACCGATTTTGGATACAAGAGAAGAGATTTGAGGTGAGAATCAGCAACAAGAGGGAGATACAGATAGCAGGGAGGTGAGGAACAGGAGCAAAAGGATGAGAGGCTTCAGATGTTTCCATCATTTTCCCCGTCTCCTGTGACGCGCGCCTCTTTATATAGCATTGCTCCAGATCCTTGCCACTAGGCCCAGCCCAAGTTCCACGGCCCATTTTCCAGGGCAGTCCCACGAAGAGGGCATGACCTTTGGGGCATGACATTCTCGCCCCCTTAAAATGCGGCTTGTCCTCAAGCCGGTGATGTGAACCACCCGGATCCCATGGTACTAGCAGCTCAATGAGAAGTTCAATAATGTCGATGAAGCGGACACCACCCAGGTCCCATGGAGATTGTCTCTCGGGTACTCCTACGAGCTTAACAACCTGTTGCTGCAAAAATGGGTTTGGCCAGTCGACCCAAAAGATGTGATGCCAACTACTCCAAGAGATATTAAAGTTGTCACACTTCAGCTGCGCAGAGATCACTGCCATATCCGATGGAAAAATTGGGTTGTTTTCTCCGTCCCTCGGGTCAAGATAACATGATGTGCATACATATTCTGAGTAGTCTGAGCAAGCTGGGTGACCATGCAGGTTTTGAGTATGTAACATAATTCCTCCCTGAACACCAATGGAATGTGGTAGGAGCAGAGTATACTTGACAACTATGAAACTCCCTGGTGTGCAACTGTTTTCAACCAAAACTGCTAGAAAGATATTTGTGTTGGAATTTATCTCAAACATATGCCACTTCGTGAGCGTCCACTTAGGGCTAGGTTCAGGCAACATGTACAATGCTTTCCGAGATTGGAATATGGTTCCATCACTCAGAACATCAAAACCAGCAAGAATATAATAACCAACCACTTTGCTTACTTTCTTATCAGTTGTAGTCGCCCTCCTTGACATTTTGTCCTTCAATAAACACCATAATGTGGTGAGATCAAACTCTCAATGATGCCGAGGAGCCATACAACCAGATAAAAACACCCACTGTCAACTTGCATAACTTCCATCGTGAAATATAGCGTTGTACACCACCAGGGCAAATGATATGGCAAAGCTCCTCTATTCTCGTGCAGATGTATATATCCAATGGATACACCACTAATGTTAAGAAGAACCTGTTGTAACTTATGGTTTCCTGGATTAAAAGGCAACTCCAGATCCATAGGAAAATATTTATAACCGAAAAGATAGCCACCCGGAGTGGAGAACTGAAGTTCCACCACCGGTAGCTTGAGCCACTCCAGTGAGAGATAAACATTAGCTTCACCACCAAAAGATATCTTTCCATCAAGATGTATGTGCCACATCTTGTAACTGAGTCTTGCCGTGTGACATAGAGAGTATATCTCTTGAGCTGTAAGCCACCAAGACACTACTATTGCACATTTTGTTTGCAGAACTGGCTTAGAATCAAAGGCATGGACACTAGCATGGTTTAATTCTGGAATAGAGCTCGCGAGAATACAGCAGGGGTAAGCATCCATTTTCAGTTTACCAAGATTATGCACATGAACAATAAAGGGATTCGTCAACTGCCCTTGGACTGTAATGCTTAAAATTCCATTATCCAACTGAATAACATAGAGTGTCATGAGAGCTTCAGGTTGCATAGTAACTGGAACATAGAGTGTCCTGAGAGCTTCAGGTTGCATAATAACATAGAGTGTTCTAAGAGCTTCAGGGATCCTAGTATCCATCTGTTTTGCAGATCCCAAATGCAAAGTAGCATGACCAATAGCATGAGCTTGATGTACAAATTTAAAATCAGACCACCAATCAATGTGGTGCAGCACGCTCGCTTTAGTTGCAGAAAATAATGTGGAAAATTCATTTTGAAGAGACCACCAATATAAAGGCATGCCTTCACAGCGACCACTGGTTTTCCATGAGGAATTATGAACAATGGCACTGTCTACCTTACACGAAGACTGCATCGACTTATAGCAAAGAACATCTGTAGCACTGGACCGCCAACTAAACACAGAAGATGCAATATTTTACTGCAAGTTGGCTTTTCCCACACTGTGCTGTGGGCAAAAATAGTTGAAGGGCGATAGGCTTCGCTAAAGAGTTCCACTTCTGCTCTGCATAATATTAGGGCCTGATTAGCTGCTGCACAAATATGCAAATGCTTCTCTTCGATGGATTTCCCCAAGATACAACAAGGTACATATTGTGCTCTCCATAGACATCCATCCACCTGGCACTCTGTCATTAGTGAACTAGGTGCAGCTTCACTGAACAATATGTTCAGAATTGAACCAACACCCAAGACTTGCAAAGGGAGTCCAGTGTTGTGTTGTCCAGCAGAAAATAGAGCTTCAAAACTCACATCAGCTAACCGTACATTTTGAGGATCAGACCAATAGTTTTGGAACCTCCAGAACACATCCACCAAACACCAAGGAAAGTTGGAGGGATTACTCCTTAAGTGCCGCACCTCTGATTCTGCTAGAGCATACATTACTTCCAAGGACTCATTGAAAATAAGCCACCAATACCAGTCGATGTTCCCAAGGCTTGAGTTGCTGCGGTTGATGTCTCCTGCTTGCCTAAGAGATTGAGGGGTTGTTTTGTGTGAGTGCAGTCGAGGCCAGAAAGAGAGCTTCCCCCGGCACACCTTTGCACTGTAAATATCCTCTGTCATCATTCCTTGCCAATTCACACAGGGAGCCACCTCCCTGATTAACACCGTGGCGGCGCTCGGTGGTGGCTCGATGATGCCGCCACGAGCTGTACTGATGTCCTTGTCAAGGAAAGAGGGCCATGGTGCCGGCCGGACCACCGTCCCTTGTGGCTTCAAACCTGGTGTCACACCTGACATGAACACGTCCGTAAACACAAAGCCTTTCAACAAAAACCTGGTGGGCGTCGTCATGACGAACTTGAGGGAAGGAATCGGTCGCCACCACGGGGTTGGTGTGGCGACACTAAAGGTATTGGTGTCGAGAGCTTCGCCACACATAGCAGAGGTTGCAAGATCAGGGGAGATGTCGATGGTGGCATCACGACTTGGGTAATCCGTTGAGCACATGATCGGTGTTGGAGCAGCAAGGCTGCTGGCGTCGACGCCGCGATCTGCACTGCACAACACTGGGACCTCGAGCTTGGTGGAGACGATGCAGAGGGTCTCAGTAGGCATGAGACCATGAACTCCATGGTCGTAGCCATTGCCACGCTCCTCGACAGCCATGGCATCATCCTTCATGATCTCTTCCTCCCTAATTCTAGCAAGGCAGGATGCTCTGGTGATGCTAGATGGCGATTGCGAGTGCACAGCTACTTGAATATCCTTGTGCAAGCCATCGATGTACGGGTGGACAAAGCTCTTGATGCTTAGACTGGAGTCAAGATGCAGCACATGGTGTAGACGCTCCTAGAACAACATCGTGTACTCAGCCACGGTTCCCACCTGCGTCAGCTCGAGCAGCAAGTGCATGCGCAGGTGGAACTCACTCTCAGGCATTTCGTCGAACAGGTGATAGGCAGGAAGTGGGTTGGTGATTTTTTGTTGGCTCTGATTACCAAATTGTCACGACCCAAGCACATACATGGGGTGAGCAATCAGATAAGTACCGATTTTGGATACAAGAGAAGAGATTTGAGGTGAGAATCAGCAACAAGGCTGCTGGAGCACATGATCGGTGTTGGAGCAGCAAGGCTGCTGGCGTCGACGCCGCGATCTGCACTGCACAACACTGGGACCTCGAGCTTGGTGGAGACGATGCAGAGGGTCTCAGTAGGCATGAGACCATGAACTCCATGGTCGTAGCCATTGCCACGCTCCTCGACAGCCATGGCATCATCCTTCATGATCTCTTCCTCCCTAATTCTAGCAAGGCAGGATGCTCTGGTGATGCTAGATGGCGATTGCGAGTGCACAGCTACTTGAATATCCTTGTGCAAGCCATCGATGTACGGGTGGACAAAGCTCTTGATGCTTAGACTGGAGTCAAGATGCAGCACATGGTGTAGACGCTCCTAGAACAACATCGTGTACTCAGCCACGGTTCCCACTTGCGTCAGCTCGAGCAGCAAGTGCATGCGCAGGTGGAACTCACTCTCAGGCATTTCGTCGAACAGGTGATAGGCAGGAAGTGGGTTGGTGATTTTTTGTTGGCTCTGATTACCAAATTGTCACGACCCAAGCACATACATGGGGTGAGCAATCAGATAAGTACCGATTTTGGATACAAGAGAAGAGATTTGAGGTGAGAATCAGCAACAAGAGGGAGATACAGATAGCAGGGAGGTGAGGAACAGGAGCAAAAGGATGAGAGGCTTCAGATGGGCATTTGGCGCCCGTTTCTTCGGTTGCCGCAAACGGGCGCATACCCCGCCCCGCGCTGGGCCGGCCCGTTTCATTCTTTTTCTTTCTCTTAAAAAAGAGCAGCAAAAATCATATTGGGAATGTGAGGTCTCGAACTCGCGACCTCGCCGTTGAAACAGTAGCACACTAACCAACCGACCAGCACACAGATTTTGTCCATGTATTTATTTTCATCTTTTATTTACGTAGGCCGCGAGAGCCCACCAAACCAGATTTCACTGCTCGCTGATTTCTGGGCGTTTTTTTCTTTTATTTCTGGTTTCTTTTTTCTTTTTCTTTTATCATTTTCCTTTTTATATTTTCTTCAAAATGCGAATTTTTAAAAATTCGTGAAATTTTTAAAATTGAATGAACTTTTATCAAATTGATGAACTATTTTTAAAATTCAATGAAAATTTCAAAACTCCATGAACTTTTTAAAATGTGAACAATTATTGAGAACATGAACAAAAATTTATATACGACGAGCGATTTTCAAATATACACTAAACATTTTTTCGGTGTATGATGAACAATTTTTAACTACACAGTGAACATTTTTGTGATATACATTGAAATAATTTAAAACATATTATACATTTTTTATATAAAATGAACAAATTTTATACATTGAACATTTTTGTAATATAATCTGAACAATTTTTAACTACACATTGAACAATTTTGTGATATGCGCTGAAAAATTATTTAAATACCCATTGAACATTTTTTGATGTACACTGAACTTTCCTTACTGACCTTTTTAAAATTTCATGAGCTTTCAAATCCGTGAACTTTTTCCTGAAATGAGTGAACATTTTTTAATACATGAATCATTTTTTTAAAACAAATTCGTGAAACTTCTTTTTTTGTTCGTCGGCCCTTTTTTTTGGAACAGCGCGGCTTCAGTTATGTATTAATAATTTCATGGTAAAGTCAGCATGTCGAAGGTAGTAGCTCGACTGGTTATTCTGCGCGTGCGGCATGTTGTCGGTGCGAGTTCGAATCCTCGCTGCTGCCTGCACCAACATTTTTAGTGTTTTTTACGTTGGCGCTTCGTGATACTGGGCCGGCCCACGAGGGCGGTGCAGTGGGCGCCAATTGTGTTCAGCGGCGCTGAACGTTGGCGCTTCGTGATACTGGGCCGGCCCACGAGGGCGGTGCAGTGGGCGCCAATTGTGTTCAGCGGCGCTGAAGGCGCCCTATAGGAGCTCCCCTTCAGATGTTTCCATCGTTTTCCCCGTCTCCTGTGACGCGCGCCTCTTTATATAGCATTGCTCCAGATCCTTACCACTAGGCCCAGCCCAAGTTCCACGGCCCATTTTCCAGGGCAGTCCCACGAAGAGGGCATGACCTCTGGGGCATGACACTCCCCTAGGGTTTCTCCTTCCGGTCGCGCAGCGCGCGGCTCGACGGGTTCGCTCTCGCCCACGGCCTCCTCCGCCTCGCACCTCGGAGAGTCAAACCCCAGCAGCCATTTCCTTGGCAGGTCAGCCCTCGCTTCGGCGGCGTGGAAGACGAGTGAGCCATCAGCCAATACGCGGTAAGTCCTGCTCCTGCAGCTAGATTCCCAATTTACCTACAAATTTTCCATTGTTCCAAGCTGCGTTATCCCGTTCAGATTCAGTTATGCTCTCTGAATCACTGTTGCAATTCTGAATCAGTGTGCTCTCTGAAGAAATGTCTAATCACTTTTCAGTGGTTCAGGTTTGTTTATGTGTTCATAACTGAATCATACAGGTCTCACGTCTTCAGCATCAGTCAATCGATTGGTCTGCCTTCGTGTCTCCTATTGATTTGATCATCCTGTTTGTTTGATGTATGATCCGCAGCCGTTTCCTTGGCAGGCTAGCCCCCGCTTCGGCGGCGTGGAAGACGAGTGAGCCAATACAAGTGCCCTGTATGCGGTAAGTCCTAAAGCTAGATTCCCAATTTTTCGTGCTAAATTGGATGAAGTGCAGTTACCTACAAATTTCCCATTGTTTCAAGCTGTGTTACCCCATTCAGATTCAGTTATGAAGCATGTTGGTTCATCACGAAATTGTAATTCAGAATCAGTTTGCTCTGTGAAGAAATGTCTAATCACTTTGAGTGGTTCAGGTCTGTTTATGTGTTCTGGGTCGATGCCACCAAGTCCGACGATTCCAGCATCAGTCAATGGCTTGGTTCACCTTCGTGTCTCTGTTTGAGCTCCGCAGGTTACAATCACGGTATGAGCCAGGACTAGTCTTACAACATCCTTGTGTCGCTGTCAAAATAATTGTCACTTTTCCTCTTCCAATTTTTATATATTTTTCTTACTGCAATTTAACTGGTCACAGTCCATAACTCAGCCAGCCTGCACACGTTTTCCTGCAAAAGTCTTTGTTCCATTCTTCTGCTTTTCTTTACCCTTGCACCACGTTTCTTGCAAAAGTCTGAGTGAGACAACCGCCAATCCTGTACCAAGTCAAGTCAACTTACTCAAACATAACTTCTGGTACACAGATCATTTAAAAGAGCTAATCTTACACACATGGTCGTCCAGGCTCCAACCGAAGCAGCAAGCACTCCCAAGTTCTTGTAGTCCTCCACTTCCTATAAACTCTAGATATCATGTTCTCAATCTTATCTCCACTCTGTATTTTGCTAATCCTTCCCCTCTTCATCACCACACCAATAGCAGCAGCACAAGCAAACATAACTGAGATCGACCGCCAGGCCCTCCTTTGCTTCAAGTCCGGCATCAACTCTTATGCCCATGGCACACTAGACTCGTGAGCAATGGCTCACTAAACTTTTGCAGCTGGACAGGGGTCAACTGCAGCACAACGTTTCCACCCCAGGTGGTCTCTCTTAACCTCACCTCTGTACAACTCAGTGGGCAATTATCTGGATGCCTAGGCAACTTGGCTCTTCTATCGTGGATGAACCTTGCCGATAATCATCTGTCGGGAACCATCCCTGAAGAGTTGGGTAAGCTTCCAAACCTCCATACACTGAATCTTGCCGGCAACAGTCTTCAAGGTAACATCCCTCTTTCCTTAGGCGCTACCAGTTCTCTTAGCTATGTCAATCTTGCAAACAACACGCTTACCGGCGGTATCCCTCTCTCATTGGCCAGTAGCTCCTCACTTAGCACACTTATACTGTCACGTAATAGCCTCTCTGGAGAGATCCCTTCTACTTTGTTTGATAACTCGTCTGAGCTTACTATGATTGATCTCCAGATGAATTCTTTCACTGGTGCCATCCCACCTTTCCATGAAGCTACAGCTCTCAGATTTCTTTGCCTGACAGGAAACTTCCTCTCTGGAAGCATACCTCCTTCAATAGGAAATATTTCTTCCCTCACTTCTATATTGCTCGGCCAAAATAGGTTATCAGGATTAATTCCAGACACTTTGAGTCACATTACAAAATTGCTTGAGCTTGATCTAAGTTTCAACAGCTTATCAGGGAGTGTCCCGTTGTCTCTTTACAACATGACATCACTCAGGTACTTTAGGATAGGCACCAATGCCCTTGTTGGACAGATACCATCTCACATTGGTTACTCACTACTAAACCTCCATTCCCTAATCCTGGGAAGCAACAGGCTGGAGGGTCTGATCCCTGCTTCACTAGCCAACATGTTCAATCTTCAAATACTTGATCTTTCAAACAACTCCTTACATGGCTCTGTGCCATCTCTTGGTTCATTGGCAAACTTGCGTCAGTTAGATTTAGGGAGGAACTTGCTAGAAGCACATGACTGGTCATTTCTTACATCTCTGGCAAGTTGCACCCAGCTGACAAAATTGTCCTTGGAAGGGAATGCTCTGAATGGCAGCTTACCTATAGCAGTTGTTAATCTTTCCCCAACACTAGAAGATTTATCGCTTGCATCAAACCAAATTTCAGGCTCCATACCTGTTGAGATTAACAATCTTGTTAATCTGACTTCACTTAGGATGGAAAGCAATTTTCTTTCGGGAAACATACCTTCTACCATTGGGAAGCTGCAATACCTATATATCCTAAGTCTATCAAACAACAAATTATCAGGTCTTATCCCTCCCTCGGTTGGTGACATTACTCAACAAGGCAAGCTTTATCTTAGTGATAACAAGTTGACAGGTAACATACCTGGTAGTTTAGGTCAGTGCAAGGGACTTCTTGAACTCAACTTGTCTCGAAACAACCTCAATGGGTCAATACCAGTCAAACTCTTTGCTAACCCTCCATTTTCCTTGGGTCTGGACTTCTCACACAACAATCTCACCGGGGAACTACCATCGGAACTTGGTACACATGGTGTTGGTGATGGTCCAACATCCCTTCACATGGAAGTAAACAAGTTTCATGGGCAAATTCCAGCAAGATGGCAGTTAGCATCAACCCTGCAGATTAATCTTTCTCACAATGACTTATCTGGTGCTGTGCCTGAATTATTTGGGTACCTTCCTAAGTTGGAGCAACTCGATCTATCTTACAACAACTTGGAAGGGGCTATTCCTACAAGTGGGATCTTTGAGAATTCTACCGCAGTAGTTTTGGATGGAAACAAGGGACTCTGTTCGAATTCCTCGAGGCTAGCATTACCAATTTGTCCTGGCATCTCATCTTCAGCAACTAAAACAAAGCACCATATGTCCTTGCTGGCAACCTCGCTGCTAATTGTACTACCACCACTTACTATTGCTTCCCTAATCTTGCTATGGTTTCTGCCCGCTCTTTGGAAGAGAGCGGTGTTCTTATTTTTCCAATTGGCGGTTGTGTCGAAGAAGATGTTTCATTTTGTTACCCATCACAAGAGAAGAGAAGTGCATACAGTTCCGCGCAACGATGAGAAGAAGCTAAAGAGGGTGTCATATCAAGACATTCTTAAAGCTACCAACTGGTTTTCTTCGCTTCATACTATCAGCTCAACCTCTACTGGGTCAGTTTATGTTGGTAGGTTCAAGTTCGACAGGAGATTGGTTGCCATCAAAGTATTCAACTTGAGTGAACCTACCGGAAGTGATAGTTACTTTATTGAGTGTGAAGTGCTACGAAACACCCGCCATAGAAATATAATGTGTCCTGTGACCGTATGCTCGACACTTGATTCACAAAATCATGAGTTCAAAGCGCTGATATTCAAGTTCATGGTTAATGGCAGCCTTGACAGATGGTTACACTCTGAGCAACACAATGGAATCCCAGGCAGAGTGCTAAACTTTGGCCAGAGGATTTGCATAGCGGCGGATGTGGCTTCTGCTCTTGATTATGTCCACAACCAACTGACGCCTCCTTTGATCCATTGTGATTTGAAGCCAGAGAATATCCTTTTGGACGATGACATGACCGCGCGGCTCAGTGATTTCGGCTCAGCAAAGTTTTTGTCGCTGGATATGTTTATTCCTGAAAGCCTGGATGATGTTGGAGGAACAGTTGGATACATGGCACCCGGTTTGTTTTGCTTTTCCATTTCCACTTAATTATACTTTGTCTTTTACGTATGTGAATTATTCTAAAGCATTGTTTCTTTGTAGAGTACGGGATGGGCTACGAGATCTCTGTAGGAGCTGATGCATATAGTTTTGGAGTGCTTCTGCTGGAGTTGCTTACCAGAAAACGACCAACTGATGATATGTTTGTTGATGGACTTACCCTTCCCATTTTCTCTGAATCCATGTTCCCTGAAAGAGTCGCGGAGATTCTAGATCCTCGAATGGGACATGAGGAGCATCAAGGGTGTGCAGAAGTATGGACGCAGAGATATATTGTCCCCCTGATTGCTCTTGGGTTGTCATGTACCGTGGAATCTCCGAAGGACAGACCTGGAATGAAAGATGTTTGTGCAAAACTTTCTGCTATAAGAGACGCTTTTCTGGAACACCGTGATGACGATTGATGGATATTTGTGCTCTGTTAGAGCACGCTGATTCTTTATTATTAAGAATGTAGTAACAAGTAAAGTTCATTCTTCATAGTACCCTGTCTATTTGACAAACTGGAAGAAACTTTGAGGCTTGAGCACAAAGATATGATTTGCAGTGGCAATAATTGGCTACAAAAAGAATCAACTGTTCTTTGTTGTATATTTGTTGAATTATTTTTATTTTGACCTTGAGCTGTGTGTATGGCGAAATTCTTGTACTAGTTAATTTTGTAAAGGGCACTATATATATGAATGTGTTTTCCTCCCATAAAATCTTTTGCCCAGCTTAATAAAGCAAAGCATTATTTTTCTGTCAACTTTTGGTCCATGATAAAATGAGACAAAGTTGACACTCAATTTTCAAAACCAGATCAATTTGGCCCCTTGCCTATACCTGCCTCAAAGAGGTTTGATTGATGAAGTGTTGCTGTATTAGTAATGAAACTGAAAGTCATAAAAAAAGAGAAAATAGGAATTACGGGAAGAAGGAAAATGTGTTTCGAAAAGGGAACATCCATTTCAGAAATCATGAAAGATTGAAAAAATGTGATAAAATATCTGAAAACCCGAAATGAAAGGAAAACAAAGAATGGACGGACCAAAAATATAAAATATAAGATCTTTTACCAATTTTTTCATGAGTTGACTGTATATAGGCACATTTTTGTGTGTTTGTTCACTCACTTTACTCCGTATGTTGTTTATATTGAAATATTCAAATCATCTTATGTTTGTGAAAGGAAGGGAGTAGAAGATAAAATAAAGAGACAACATGATCGTATTTTTTCTTGTTTTAATGATAGGGATTATTTTGCTTTTCTTTGATAATATTTTTTATAAATATAAACAGGAGTTAGTCTGATATCTATGAAAATGACCACTTTACCCCTCCCTTCTTCCTCCCAAATCCTCTCCTCTCCTCTCCGGTCACGGCTCCGGCATACCGGTCGACGCTCGGGGATGAGAAGCAGCCCATTTCTTTCCTGACCCCAAAATTGATGACTCTTAACGACGTGAGCGCCACCTGCAATTGCCCGCCGCCCACCGGCGCCGTGTGTCTCCCGCCGCGGGGAAGGCGCAGGCGAGGCGAAGGTACCCGCACAGTGGGACAGGGCCGGCTGAGGTGGCACTAGGGCAGATACAATTTGAGGAGCAGCGTCTTGAGCCCCAAGCCCAAGTGCCACATCCTCGGCAGGGATGTGTCGGGCTATTTTTTATTATTATTTTATGCTCTGGTGGGACGGTAAAGAATTGGTTTATCTGGTTTGTATGATGAGTAAGCCCATTACATATTTTAAGACCTTGGCGTGAGGTATTTGTGCTAACTACCATATATTGCTTGTGCAGAATGCGTGTGAGTCGAGCAAGAAGTTCTTGTTATACTTGCTCAAATATTATGCGAACGAAGCTAAAAACAACATTTATGATATTGTGCGAGAATTTCTTAAGCACATCATGTAGATCTTAATTTGTAACAGATTTTTAGTTGGATAATCAGTCTATATGTATACATCTTCAAATTGCCTTTTTGTTATCAATTTACATTGCAAATAAATTGTACCTCAATTGCAACCCGATTGTGTTCGTGCTATATTTTCTCTAATATGTGAAATTTAACATGCATTATGTTTATATAACTCCAGCAAAATACTACTACCTCCATTCCCAAATATAAGTCTTTTTAGAGATTCCAACAAGTGACTACATACGGAGCAAAATGAGTGAATCTACACTCTAAAATATGTCTACATACATCCATATATTGTACTTCATTTGAAATGTCTAAAAAGACTTATATTTAGGAACAAAGAAAGTATTTCAGAAGCCCGTGGCAACACACGTGCATTCTACTATTTGTCATAAAAAACGTTCGTTTTGCCATGTGCAGGTACTTAACATTTCCATAAGAGTCAATTACACCGATGGTGCTACAACTTGGCGTAAACGATCACTTTGGTGCTAGAAGTTGCGGTGTACATCGAAGTGGTGCAAAAACTTGGCATTGACGTGCAAATACAGTGCTTATCTTTTTTGTATGCGTAATCGGTGCTGACCAGGTGCGTGGGGCCCGTTGTCAGCCACTAGACCATAGAAAATGGACGTATGGCCTGAATTTTTCAAAACCACCCTCGATTTAAAAAAAAAAATCTGTTGACGTGGGAGATTTTGTCACCTAAGAAGTGGGGCCCGCCTGTAACTTGAGAGCAAAAACTAAATGGCAATGACGTTGGTATCGAGCACACAACCTCGCCTATGAAAGAGATCTGGCTTACACCACTCAACCTGTTCCGTTTGCTTTGTCATTACGGATAACAACCATTACATACTTGATCTAGGCGCAGGCGGAGGTTAATTTTTTCTTTTGAGAATATGGCGGAGGTTAAATTAGCTACGGATCTTGCGGCCCATTCTGCACCTGCTAGTTTTTTTCTAAATTTTTATGTAAAAAGTATCCAAATTATACTCTCAGTAATAAAATTAACGTTCCCTCAAAAAAAGTAATAAAATTAACTCATGAATATTTCTGTTTATAAATATTGTACATACAAACAGAATAAATTACATTTATACAGTCACATATTATTTAAAAATACTAAAATATTTAATAATATTTATGAATTATAATTTATTTGCATAACTTATAATAAAAATGTACTATTCAAAAAATTATTTAAGTTATACAGCATTTCAATAGTTATACACACGTTTTTATAACTAAAATATTCATAATTTATACTTTAAACTGTTCATATGAATATTCATTTCCTATATTTAAATAATATTTATGAATTATAATTTTTTTGCATAACTTATAATAAAAAAGTACTATTCAAAAATTTATTTTATTGAGACAGCATTTCAATAATTATACGCATGTTTTTGTAACTAAAAATATTCATAATTTATAATTTAAACTGTTGATATGAATATTCATTTCTATAATTTAAATATAAGACGTGACTGTATAATATTAAGTATCCGTTAAACATATTAATTCTTATATAATGTCCATATTAACTAAATAATTTTCATATCATACACGGATATACATTTAAATGTTATTATTTAATAATAATGGTTTGTCTGTATAATATTTGTATCACAAATATTTGAAACATAACTTTTATTAAATATTATGCGTCTGTTTATCCACAGTGACTCTGCGAGCGTGATGGCATGTTGGTTAGACAAATTGGTATCTAGGTCTTGATAGTGGGCTCGAGACCAAGCGAACTGGCCTCACTTTTAGTTTAATTTAATTTTTACTCTCTTCTGACACACGGGACCCACTGGTCATAGAGGTGAAAAAATGCCACATCAATAGTTTTTTTTGAGAAAAAAATATATCTCGAGGTGTTTTTCAAAAAAATCAGGCCACACACCCGTTCTCTCTGGCCCAGTGGCTAGCAGCAGGCCCCACGCGTCTAGTCAGCACCGACTCCGTATATAAACGAGATAAGCACTGTATTTGCACGTCAATGTCAAGTTTTTGCACCACTTCGATGTACACCACAATTTCCAGCACTAAAGTGACCATTTACGCCAAGTTGTAGCATCACCGGTGTAATTGACTCTTTCTGTAAATGCATACCCCCTCTATTCACAAATATAAGGTCTTTTACTAACTTTTTGTCGGAATTGCATGTATATATCCACGTTTTAGTGTGTTTATTCACTCATTTTAGTTCGTATATCGTTCATATTGAACGGAGGGAGTAGAAAGTAGAAGATAAAATAAAGAGTCAACATGATGGAATTTTGCTTGTTATAATGATAGGGTTTTTTTGCTTTTCTTTTATATACTAATATTTTTTATAAATAAACAGGAGTAAGTCTGATATCTACGAAAATGACCACTTTACCCCACCCTTCTTCCTCCCAAATCCTCTCTATCTCCGGTCACCGGCTCCGGCAGCCCGCTCGGCGCTCGGGGATGAGAAGCAGCCGCGCGAGGGAGAAACTCCCAATCCTCCCCCACCCAAACCGATGGCCCTCAACGACGCGAGCGCCGGCCGCAATCTCCCGCCGCCCACCTCCCCCGCGTGCCTCCCGCCGCGCGGAAGGCGCAGGCAAGGAGGAGGCACCCGCACGGCGGGATAGGGGGCCCGGCCGAGGTGGCACCAGGGCAGATGCAATGTGAGGAGCAGCGTCTTGAGCCCCGGCCGGCCGGACATCGGCATCCCCAACCCCAGGTATACTGTACCTGCATCTGTCATTCTCTACACACCAAATTTGTGGTCGAATTCGTTCGACTTGATTGCGACTCTGCCTACTGCAGCGGTGGCTACCTAGGTGACACTGTAATTTGTGCTCGCCCTGTTACTGTTAGGATGCTGGGAGATGGTGCACACAATTCCTTGGCAGCGTTATGGATTTGAGATGAAGAAGAAGGGGGAGAGGTGATGCTGGCAATTCCTAACGCCTACAATTCAATCATCTGGTATTATCATGTGGAGAGGAGTATGTTTGGAACATTTCATTTTGGCAGCCATCTCTTTTGAATCTATCAGCTGGTTCGTGTGGAGGAAGTTCGATGATGGGGATAGCTGGATACTGACTGCAAAATGTTGTGGACTAATAATTGATTTTCCCGCAGCACGATGGATGGAGAAGTCTCCGGCTTGCCCCGTTTCTTCTCCTTGATGACTGAATTGGCACTTCTCTGGCTTGGGCTTTACAGTAGGATACTTCCTGAACCACAGAGCCAACTGTATGCAAATATTTATTCTGTGTTACTTGATGGTGGCAAAGAAATAATGGTAACTGATGCTCCCCTTTTCTACTATTCATCCCAGTCAATATTTCCATGATTGTGTGGATTTTGGGTTGCAGAAGCTGTTGGTTGTATAGCAAGCACATATTTTCTTCATCCACATAAACCTCTCACAAGTTCCTTTTATGCTCAGGCCTTTTTCAGTCATAAATAAGTGGCACTGAAGTCAAGAAGAAGTTTCAACTCCCCTGTTCCTCTAACATATGTCTGAGCACACACACACACACACACACACACACACACACACACACACACACACACACACACAAAATATTTAACAAACACACTCCGTTAGAAGCTGTAGGTTGTATAGCAAGCAGAGAATAGTATTTGTACTTCTATAGAGACTGGTTTATGCACACGTTTTCTCACAAGTTCCTTTCTGCTCAGGCTATTTTTCAATCATCCGGCGGCGTGAGCTACTACCAAGCTAACCAAGACGATGCTGAAGTCAAAGTATAGAAGTTTCAACTCCCCTACCCTTACTTCCACATATATCTAAGCACACACACACACACACACACACAAATATTTTAATAAGCACACTCCATTAGGACAAGAAGAGAGACATGGCTCCTCAAGTTTTTCGCACCCAATCTCTGATTCCTCCGTCCCACCATGCACTCTTCCTTCTTTCCACCATCCTCATATTTCTGTCCTCCAACACTATCATATTCTCATCGGCACAGGCTACCAACAAAACTGAAGATGACCGGCAAGCCCTTCTCTGCTTCAAAGCTGGCATCTCCAAGGACCCCGCCGGTGTTCTTGGATCATGGCGCAATGACTCGCTTAACTTCTGCAGCTGGCGAGGGGTCAACTGCAGCACCACCCTCCCGATCCGTGTCGTGTCCCTCCAATTGAGGTCCGCGCAGCTCACAGGAACACTATCCAGTTGTACAGCTGCCCTTACTTCTCTATTTCAGTTGAACCTTTGGAATAATAAGTTATCTGGAAGCGTACCTGAAGAGATAGGTGAGCTTCGAAGCCTCCAAACCCTGATGCTTGCTGGCAACAGGCTTTCAGGTAACATCCCTCTGTCACTAGGTACAGCTGCATCTCTTACATATGTCAACCTTGCAAACAATTCTCTTAGCGGAGCTATCCCTGATTCCTTAGCAAATAGTTCATCACTCAGTGAGATAATCTTCTCACGTAATGACTTATCTGGGTTGATCCCAGCTAATCTGTTCAGCGCATCCAAACTTGTTGCTGTTGACCTCCGGTCGAATGCTCTCTCCGGGCCTATCCCACATTTCCAAAAGATGGATGCTCTGCAATTTCTCGATCTTACAGGGAATTTGTTTTCTGGTACTATACCAGCATCTTTAGGAAATGTTTCATCCTTGCATTCACTCCTGCTAGCACAAAACAACTTGACAGGATCAGTTCCGGCAACTTTGGGTCAAATTCCAAACCTAAACAGGGTAGATCTAAGTAATAATATGTTCTCGGGATATGTCCCAGCCACACTGTACAATGCGTCATCAGTCACACTCTTTAGCTTAGGCACCAACAATTTTATTGGACACATACCTTCTGAAATTGGCCACTCACTTCCAAATCTTCAAACATTGGTAATGGGAGGCAACGGATTTCGTGGACCAATCCCAGATTCTCTGACCAACATGTCAAAGCTCCAAGTGCTTGATCTTTCAAGCAACTTGCTGACTGGCGTGGTGCCATCCCTAGGATCCTTGGCAGACATGAGTCAACTGCTTTTACGTAATAATAAACTCGAAGCTGGCGACTGGGCCTTCCTTACCTCTCTGACCAATTGCACTCAGTTGTTAATATTATCAATGGATGGAAATATCCTGAATGGAAGTTTGCCAAAAGCAGTAGGCAAACTTTCAACAAAGCTTCAGCGGTTAAGCGTTGGAAGAAACCAAATTTCTGGAGACATACCAGCTGAGATAGGCAAGCTTGTAAATCTCGCTCTGCTTGACATGGGCCAGAACATGCTCTCAGGACAAATTCCCATGACAGTTTGGAACTTAAGCAACTTAATTGTCCTAAAACTTTCCATGAATAGGTTGTCAGGTCAGATTCCATCAACAGTTGGTAATCTTGTTCAACTCAACCAGCTTGATCTTGATGGCAATGAATTATCTGGAAACATACCAGCAAATATAGGACAGTGCAAAAGGCTTGCTATGCTGAACATGTCAGTTAACCGCCTTGATGGATCCATACCAATAGAACTCTTTGGTATTTCTTCCCTTTCGTTGGGTTTGGACTTGTCAAACAACCACCTGACTGGGCCTATACCACAGGAAGTTGCTAACCTGATCAATCTTGGCCTCCTAAATGTTTCCAATAACAAATTATCTGGTGGCCTTCCTTATGAACTTGGCCAGTGTGTTCAACTGCTATCCCTTCAAATAGAACGCAACATGATCAGCGGGTATATTCCTCAGTCTTTCAGTGCACTGAAGGTCATACAGCAGATAGATCTGTCCGAGAACAATTTAATTGGTCAAATTCCACAGTATTTTGGGAACTTCAGCAGCTTAAATTATATTAATATGTCATACAACAAATTGGAAGGGCCAATCCCGACTGGTGGCATATTTGGAAATTCAACTGCAGTATTCCTGCAAGGCAACACAGGGTTATGTGCAGCTGTTGCCATATTTGGACTGCCCATTTGCCCCACCACCCCAGCAACAAAAAAGAAGATAAATGCACGCCTGCTGCTGATAATAACTGCATTGATTACTATTGCTTTGTTCTCTACTATATGTGTTGTTGTCACTGTTATGAAGAGGACCAAAACTCAACCATCTGAAAACTTCAAGGAAACAATGAAGAGGGTGTCATATGGGAACATCCTTAAAGCCACCAATTGGTTCTCTCTAGTCAACCGGATAAGCTCAAGTCATACAGCATCAGTCTACATTGGTCGATTTGAGTTCGAGACAGATCTCGTGGCCATCAAGGTGTTCCATCTCAGTGAGCAGGGTTCGAGAACTAGCTTTTTCACCGAGTGCGAAGTTCTGAAAAACACCCGCCACCGCAATCTGGTTCAAGCTATCACTGTGTGCTCAACCGTAGATTTCGAGGGAGATGAATTCAAGGCTATAGTATATGAGTTCATGGCAAACGGTAGCCTGGACATGTGGATACACCCAAGGGTTGGCAGCTCAAGGAGGCTGTTGAGCTTGGGCCAGCGGATAAGTATTGCGGCTGATGTAGCTTCTGCTCTGGACTATATGCACAACCAGCTGACACCTCCTTTGATTCACTGTGATCTGAAACCGAGCAATGTTCTGCTTGACTACGACATGACCTCACGCATTGGCGATTTTGGGTCCGCCAAGTTTCTCTGTTCAAGTATCGGCAGACCAGAAGGCTTGATTGGTGTAGGAGGAACAATCGGATATATCGCTCCTGGTAAGTTGCGCTTTTTTCTTTCTTTGAGATGACTGTTGAGCTTGATGCTGAACTATCTTTGTTTTGTTAGTTTCACAAGCACTTACGCGCATTGCTCCTGTTTTACAGAATACGGGATGGGATGCAAAGTCTCGACAGGTGGCGACGTGTACGGCTTCGGCGTGCTGCTACTGGCGATGCTCACGGCGATGCGACCTACGGATGCACAATGCAGCAACGCCCTCAGCCTCCACAAGTATGTCGATCGAGCCTTCCCCGAGAGGATCGCTGAGATTGTAGATCCCCATATGCCATCCGAGGAGGACGAGGCGGCTGCTTCTCTGCGTATGCAAAACTACATTATACCTTTGGTCAGTATTGGCCTGATGTGTACCATGGATTCGCCGCAAGATAGACCAGGTATGCATGATGTCTGTGCCAAAATTGTTGCCATGAAAGAGGCATTTGTCGAGACCTTGTGATTACGACAACTAGTGGGTCGAGCAGTGAGATGTTAAAGGTCATGTATATACATTCAGAAGAACAGTACGGTTACTACACTACTGTAATGCTATAGGAGTGAGGCTCAGAATTGGATATACTTATTACAGTAGCTGTATCACTTGTAGAATAATTCCAACATTTTTTGTATGTATCTGGTAAATATGAACCATTATGCTATGTGCCCGCTAAAATAACCAGGGTAAATATTTCTCTTTTTATCTCAGATTGAAGTTATTTTTTTAGCATTTGGGAACGAAAGTTGAAGCTCTTTTAAAACTTTGTTTCACTAAACAACGAAGGTGTGATTTTCTGAGATGCTGATTAGTTCATGTTTTTGAATAAGTGTTGCCAATTTAATTCTTCTTTTGGAGCCATGAATGTCAAATACTGAAGAACACTCAACTTTCAAACCAGATAATTTGGCCTCTAACCAGGCTCAAAGCGGTTTGATGGTAGTAAAAAAAGCAATTAATAACAGATAAACCTAGGAAATGTGAACAATAGAAATGTGTTCAAAAGGACTATTTGTTTCAAAAAACAATGAAATAGTGGGGGTTAAACAAAAAGTTGATTAGTTGAAGATAAAATACTGGGAAAACTAAAAGAATAGGCAACATAAAGAGGAACATTTTGAAATGTTTATTAAAAATCAAGAAACATGATGTTTTTCATGAATGCTCATACAAGACTTATGAAGTTCCAAACATGTTTGTGAAGTTCCAAAAAAAGAGAGTTGTAAGCAATAAACATAGAGAAAATGAGGAAATATGAAGGGAAAAAAAGGAAAACATGTTTGAAATGAGAAAAATATTATTTTAGTTCTGTTGCAGCATGTTGATGCGGTATTTAAGGAAAAAATATATATTGTTTTGTAATAGTAGAGTGCATCATGTATTTAACAAACTGGAAGAAACTTTGAGCACATTGAAAATATCAACAATGTTTTTTAGGCCTTGTACGATGCAACGTGCTTTAGCACTACTAGGGAAAACCCTACTAGTAGCGCTTGTTTTGTAGCTAGCAGTAGCGCTTGGACAAGCGCTACCACTAAGGCGCTACAGCTAACTATTAGCAGTAGCGCTGGAATGCTAACACTACTGCTATACCAAGTTAGCAGTAGCGCTTTATTTGGTAAAGCACTAGTAGCAGTAGCGTTTCTTCTGGAAAGCGTTGCTGCTAACTTTTTCTATATTTTTGAAAATACAGCTTATTTCCGTTGTGGTTTTACATACAGTACTTTCATTATATGATTTTATGACCATGATTAGTTATTATATATAACAGTGGGTGAAATGAACATGGAGTAGATTCAAGTGGAGGCAACATGTGGTGCATGTCAAACGTACTACTAATCCAAACTTGATCTAGTTTGGATTAATAGTACTTTCGATGTGCACCACATGCTGCCTCCACTTGAATCTATTCCATGTTCATTTCATCTACTAATATATATAATAACTCATCATGCTCATATAACAACTTAGCATCATGCATCATCGATCATAATAATAAATAACTCATCATTGGTATCATAATAACAAGTCTTACTCATCATCATCGATCATACAATTTCTACTCGATACCACATCATCATCATAGTCATCTAACCAATCCTACTTAGTTGTTCTTAGCACATAATCACACATGATCATGAGCATTAGCTAGAACCTACTACCTTCTCTTAGGTAAAATAGCATAAAACAAGATAGGCCCTTACTCTCCATTATGGAGAATAGAGATTATCCTGTCTCCAATTCTTGCACTTCGCCTAATGTTGCTTCCAAGTACCTCCTTACGAGTGACCATACATTTGTGCCAATCTTTGATTGTCATGTCTTCATTGCTTTTAGAAATCCGATATGAACATGAGTGATTCGTACGATGATCTAGCTGTATATTCAAAACATCAAGGCGACCTTTCTGAAACATCAGATGAGGCACACACTCCAGCGGGGTTATCTGTTGAAAAACATAGTAATAACTTTGTAGTTAGCAATGTAGTTCAGTTTTAGAAGAATTATGCAAAAGATGCACAGATGTCGTAATACTGAAAATCTTACCATGAGATCTCGATGGATGTTAGCATAGTTCAACACGTGCACTAGTGGCACATGTTGACCATAATGTGGAGGAGTTTGATAATAGACATTGTAATTCTCAAGATCAGTACAAAATGTGACCAGATGATTTTTCTCCTGATAAGTTAACTCAGAGCCATCGGTGTAGTAGGTTCTGTCTACCATCTTCCGCACATTCTTTGAAGAATGAAAATAAGCTATCAATGGAAATAAGTTGTCAATTATTTTGAAATAAACAATATAAATTACTTAATAACTATGTTTGAGAAACTCACATAGGGGTAGAATTGAAAGCGTATCAACAAGGACCCAAATGTCCAAATTGTCTACCTCTGAAAGGATCGATATAGTTGACTAGAGGGGGGGGGGGGGTGAATAGGCAACTAATAATTTTTAGCTTTTGTTTACCAAATTAAACTTTGCATCAAAGTAGGTTGTCTAGATATGCCACAAGGTGAGCAACCTATATGATGCAACAACAATAAGCACACAAGCAAGCAAAGGATATAACACAATATAGCTTGCACAAGTAAAGGTGAGAGATAACCAAAAGTGGAACCGATGGAGACGAGGATGTGTTACCGAAGTTCCTTCCCTTTGAAGGGAAGTATGTCTCGGTTGGAGCGGTGTGGAGGCACAATGCTCCCCAAGAAGCCACTAGGGCCACCGTATTCTTCTCATGCCCTCACACAATGCGAGATGCCGTGATTCCACTATTGGTGCCCTTGAAAGCGGCAACCGAACCTTTACAAACAAGGTTGGGGCAATCTCCACAACTTAATTGGAGGCTCCCAACGACACCACGAAGCTTCACCACAATGGACTATGGCTCCGCGGTGACCTCAACTGTCTAGGGTGCTCAAACACCCAAGAGTAACAAGAATCGCAAGGGATTAGTGGGGGCAATCAAATTTCTCTTGGTGGAAGTGTAGATCGAGGCCTTCTCAACCAATCCCATAGAGAATCAACAAGTTTGATTGGCTAGGGAGAGAGATCGGGCAAAAATGGAGCTTAGAGCATCAATGGAGCTTGGGAAGGAAGAGGTAGGTCAACTTGGAGAAGAAGACCTCCTTTTATAAGGGGGAAAATAATCCAACTGTTACCCCCCCCCCCAATCAGCCTCGCAAAGAGCGGTACTATCACTCCCCTTCGCGGTACTGCCGTGCAGACAGGGAAGGCCAAAGGCGGAGCAGGATCCGGACCCAGTGCGGTACTAGCAGCGGTGGTAGGGGCGGTACTACCGCTTGAGAGCGGTATTACTGCCTCTACTGCCGCTGCCAGTGCCGCAAAACCCAACACGAGAGGCGACACCCTCGAATCGAGGCGGTAGGAGAATAGACCAGCAGCGGTACTACAGCCGAGAGCCCTCAGGCGGTACTACCGCTGCGTAGCAGTACTGCCGCCTGTGGCTCTTGAGTGATACTACCGTTGGGGTCCGCGGTACTACCGCTGGGACCAAAAATCTCGGGAAGTAAGGAGAGATCCTCCATCGAAGTGGGAAGGCTCTGTGGGTGCAAAGGGGATGTGTACGTGTTGATTCCACCATAGCCTTACCAATGCGGACCCCCTCTTTATAGTACGGTGACTCCTACGAAACAAGTCCACCAAAACTGAAACGAAAGAGCTACACCGTGTTCGCTTGAAACTCCGAGGGGAAGGAATCGTCTCGTGCCAAAGGATGAATCTCTGAAATACTCAATGCACACGATTAGTCCACAAAAGCATTGTCATCAATCACCAAAACTACATAGAGAGAGACATGCCTTAACAATCTCCCCCTTTTTGGTGGATTGATGACAACCCGGGATTTGCACAAAGGTAGGACATGAAAGTAAAACAAATCCCAAAACCACAAAATATAGACGGGCCCCCCCCTGAATGTGTGCACCTAATTAGAGAAGCCTATGGAATGCAAGGTACACACAATAGGATCAACACTCTCCCTATATTTTATAGTCCGACAACATAAGTAAAGGTACATATATTTAGGATGAAGAAGGGTATGTGTGAGCAAGGTAAATAATAGGATAAGCATGCTTGACAGACATAGATAATAAGGGATAAGGTAGCATATGTCTCACACCATATGAACGGGAGGTCTCACAAGCACAAACCAAACCAAGGTAAAGGACGAGAAAAGAGTTTGCGAGAAAGATAAAGCGAACAAGCCACACAAACACACGCTCACAACTCGACAGCGACAAATCCCTAGACTCTCCCCCCCTTTGGCATGGAGACACCAAAAAGGCAAAGAGCGCTACTACAGCTCCAGGTGGTAGCCAACTGGGGATCTCTAGCATCACATCCCAGCGGGATCGTCTGCACCACCGTCATCAGTAGGAAACTGCTCGGTGTTTGAATCGGTCCACGAGCAGTGCTGCTGAACCCACTCCTCCTCATCGGTGATCTTTCCCTCAGATCCGCTGGCAACTATTGCACCTAACTGACGCATGAGATGCTTGTGACAGCTCCGGGCCTTCTTCTCAAAAACATGACCCATATACTGTCCATGAGACTCCATGCAGAAGAGTTTCTTCATCTTGCGCTTGATCTTCTTTGCCCATGAGGGCTCCACTCCAGAAGGCTCATAATCCGCATCATCGTCAGCATTAGCCTCACCCTCTGTCTCCATGTCACCAGCTCCAGATGGAATCCCAGACTTAGGAGCCGGGGTGCCCCAGTTCTCCTTCTTCCTCAGACACTTGATCTCATGAGAGACTAACTCTCCAGTCTCCAACACAACATTAGGATAAACACGCGCCCACACCTTCTCAATTAGCAACATGATGAATGGATGATAGATAGGTCACTTACGCTCCGAGATGGCTGAGAGTAGTTCAGACCACATGACATGAGAGATATCCAAGGATTCTCCAGTGTTTTCCTCCTTCTCACGCTGGCAGAAGAGAAGCATGTCCACGAGAAACGAGTGAACCATATCCAAGTTGCCAATACGAGGGAAGAGTCTCTCGGAAGATGCGGTGAAGGATGTCCAGATACGCAGGAAACTCATAGGTCTCCTTCTGAGTCACGAGGTGAATCTTCAAAGTATAGTAGGGCCAGAGAGCTTGCTTGTGAGTGGAAGTTGCATTGCGGTGATCCAAGTCAGAGTCCTTTCCTCACCAGTTCCAAGATGGACCGTGGCATAAAACTGGGCCACCAAATCAGCATCAAAGTCCTTGTTGAATTGCATGATCCTGAGGATGTTCAGCTGAGAACACATCTGAAGGGCTTTGCCAAAGTAAGCATGATCCTTCTCCATAACATCAGTGTCGATGGAGCGAACATCAACATAGAGATTCTTCTTGGATTTGATCACATCATAGTAGATGGCAAACTGAAATCGGTTCCAGAACGGGCGGTTGATCAAAGTGGGTTCTTAATCTTCCGCACAGGGGTTGCGGCGACGCCTTTCCCAGAACTCCTTGGCATTCATCTTTATCACAGTCTTGCCCCTAGGCTTTGGCTTGTTTCTAATAGACTTCTTGTGCCGAGAAGGAGGTTGAGCACTTAAGGATGTAGCCGCTGTCTAAGAGGTGCGATAGCGCTTTGAAGTTGAACGCCCGGGGTTGACACGGCGGGCATGTGCTCAGAACGTCCATCACCTGGAACCAAACACACGGACAGAAGAAACAACACGAAAGAAAGAGCATAAGCCAACAACAAAAACAACATGGATCGAAATTTGGTATGAGTTTGATGGAAGTGGGTATCCAGCGGTAGTACCATGATCATGAAGCGGCTGTACCGCCCGAGCGGTAGTACCGCTCCAGGCGGGGGAACGGCGGTTCCCTACTGCCGTGGATAGATCCGGCACTACCGGGATGCAAAATTCAAAAATACTCCTACCAAATACCAATCCAAACAGTCTAGATGCCTTCTCCATCCTACTCAAGCCTCGATTTAGCCAAAAATCGAAAAAAGCGACGCCTATTGCCCCTAAAGACTAGATTTGAAACCTAGGCAAAGAGAGAACGGGAACGGGGGCAATACCGGTATCCATGGCAAGAGGACAAGGTGGGGGTCGACTCCACCGAAGGAAATGGAGAGGGACGGCTCAGAGACGGCGGCCCACCAGAGCCCTCTTGCGGCGAGACAGCGCTGGTGAGACAAAGAGGACGAGTGGGTTGTGCGAATGGGTATGGGGGAGAAAGACAACTCCCCCTGCCCTGACATAACCCCCAAGGCCTGCCCCGCAGCGGTAGTACCGCCGGGGTGGGCAGTAGTACCGCTTGATTATCATTTGTGGTAGTACCGTGCACTTCCAGCGGTAGTACCGCTCATCCACGAAAACAAGGACTAGACACAAAATGTCTTAGCTCACGAAGGAAAAAGAACCGACTAAAAGAGAGAGCAAACACACAAGCAGAAAAACACCAAAGAGAAGACAAGAAACACACTCCTCTCCTAGAGAGGGCGGTGGTCGAGGCCACCTATGTTTGAGACAGGAGGTATTACACCGCGAAGATTTTAACCTTGGGCCCATGACCAGAACTCATCTTTGAATCACAAGTACCATAAAAAATGGCTAATGTGAAAGACTTGATCAATTTATGCATAATGCGGGGGGGGGGGGGGAGGGAGAGTTCACTGAGAGAACAACACTCCCCCTATGTCCATGCCTACATCTAAACAAGATATCAAGTTGAGTATGGTGGTGTGTGCAAGAGTTCAAGCTACATTGCTCGAATCAATGATATTTAGCTCATGCCTTCACTTGCGAAATCTTGCTTCATCCAAGGGCTTCGTGAAAATATCTGCAAGGTTATCATGAGTGTTGACATACTTGAGCTTGATCTCCCCTCGCCTAATGTGATCCCGGATGAAGTGATACTGATGTCCACTACGCAACCTTCTTCTTGTAGACATTGTTGGGCCTCCAAGTGCAGAGGTTTGTAGGACAGTAGCAAATTTCCCTCAAGTGGATGACCTAAGGTTTATCAATCCATGGGAGGCGTAGGATGAAGATGGTCTCTCTCAAACAGCCCTGCAAACAAATAACAAAGAGTCTCTTGTGTCCCCAACACGCCCAATACAATGGTAGATTGTACAGGTGCACTAGTTCGGCGAAGAGATGGTGATACAAGTGCAATATGGATGGTAGATAAAAGTATTTGTAATCTGAAATTATAAAAACAGCAAGGTAACAAGTGGTAAAATTGAGCGTAAACGGTATTGCAATGGTAGGAAACAAGGCCTAAGGTTCATACTTTCTCTAGTGCAAGTTCTCTTAACAATAATAACATAATTGGATCATATAACTATCCCTCAACATGCAACAAAGAGTCACTCCAAAGACACTAATAGCGGAGAACAAAGGAAGAGATTATGGTAGGGTACGAAACCACCTCAAAGTTGTCCTTTCTGTTCTATCTATTCAAGAGTCCGTAGTAAAATAACACGGAGCTATTCTTTCCATTCAATCTATCATAGAGTTCATACTAGAATAACACCTTAAGACACAAATCAACCAAAACCCTAATGTCACCTAGATACTCCATTGTCACCTCAAGTATCCGTGGGCATGATTATATGATATGCATCACATAATATCAGATTCATCTATTCAACCAACACAAAGTACTTCAAAGAGTGCCCCAAAGTTTCTACTGGAGAGTCAAGACGAAAACGTGTGCCAACCCCTATGCATAGGTTCATGGGCGGAACCCGCAAGTTGATCACCAAAACAACATCAAGTGGATCACGTGAATATCCCATTGTCACCACAGATAAGCACGGCAAGACATACATCAAGTGTTCTCAAATCCTTAAAGACTCAATCCGATAAGATAACTTCAAAGGGAAAACTCAATCCATTACAAGAGATTAGAGGGGGGAGAAACATCATAAGATCCAACTATAATAGCAAAGCTCGCGATACATCAAGATCGTGCCATAGAGAGAACACGAGAGAGAGAGAGATCAAACACATAGCTACTGGTACATACCCTCAGCCCCGAGGGTGAACTACTCCCTCCTCGTCATGGAGAGCGCCGGGATGATGAAGATGGCCACCGGTGATGGGATCCCCCTCTGGCAGGGTGCAGGAACGGGCTCCTGAGAGGTTTTTGGTGGCTACAGAGGCTTGCGGCGGCGGAACTCCCGATCTATCTTCGTCTTCGAAGGTTTTAGGGTATATGGACTTATATAGGTGAAAGAAGTCGGTCGGGGGACGCTCGAGGGGCCCACGAGACAGCGGTGCGCACCCAGTAGGGGGGGGGGCGCCCCCCACACTCGTGGCTTTCTCGAAGCTTCTCTGACGTGCACTCCAAGTCCCCTGGATTGCTTCCGTTCCAAAAATAACTTTCCCAAAGGTTTCATTCCGTTTGGACTCCGTTTGATATTCCTTTTCTTTGAAACACTGAAATAGGCAAGAAAACAGCAATATGGGCTGGGCCTCCGGTTAATAGGTTAGTCCCAAAAATAATATAGAAGTGTATAATAAAGCCCATAATCATCCAAAATAGATAATATAATAGCATGAATGCTTCATAAATTATAGATACATTGGAGACGTATCAGCATCCCCAAGCTTAATTCCTGCTCGTCCTCGAGTAGGTAAATGATAAAAGAAAGAATTTATGAAGTGTGAATGCTAGCAGGTGCATAAGTTTGATCAATGATAACACCTTTTCTAGCATGATTATATGTCATAAAAGTAGTTCATCTCATAAAACTTCTCAAGATCAAGTAACAAGCTATTCACATGTTAAAGCATAGACCATAAACTTTCTTGAAAACTAGCAAACTTCATTCTTAGTCATCAAACAATTGCAATTCATCTTATTTTCAGGAAGGGGCTATGTCAGAGCTTTGATTTAGAAAACTCCACATACTCAACTATCATATAGTCTTCTACAATTGCTAACACTCACGCAATACTTGTGGTTATGAGTTTTAATCGGATACTAAGAAAGATAGGGGCTTATAGTGTTGCCTCCCAACGTATTCACCTTTTGGTGATGTCAACAACAATAGTTCATGCTAACTTACATCCAATTGGATATATATATCAGGATATTTCCAACACCAGGTGCTTGCCAAAGGATAAAATGAAAAAGGGAAAAGTGAAGATCACCTTGACTCTTGCATAAAAGTAAAAGATAGGCCGTCCGTAGAGGGAAGCAGGGATTTGCAGAGGTACCAGAGCTTGATTTTGAAATAGAGATAAATAATTTTGAGAGGTATGATCTCATTGTCAACATAACAACCAAGAGTTCCCAATATCTTCCATACTACATACATTATAGGCGGTTCCCAAACAGAATGGTAAAGATTTTACTCCCCATCCACCAACAATCACACTCCACGGCCATCCGAAACAACGAGGTACCGTCCATACCAACAATAGTCCTGGGGGAGTTTTGTTTGCAATTATTTTTGATTTGATTTTGATCTTTTTTATCATGGGACTAGGCATCCCGATTACCAGCCATTTTTCTCATGAATGATGAGCGGAGTCCACTCATCTTGAGAATAACCCACCTAGCATGGAAGATACTGACAGCCCCTAGTCGCTACATGAGCGATTCGGGCATACAAAGCAGATTATTATTTGAAGGTTTAGAGTTTGGCACATGCAAATTTACTTGGAACGACAGATAAATACCGCATATAGGTAGGTATGGTGGACACTCATGGCAAAAACCGGGTTTAAGGATAATGGAAGCACAAGTAGTATCTCTACTTGGTGCAAGGAATTTTGGCTAGCATGAGGGGGAAAGGCAAGCTCGACATGTTTGAATGATCCATGACAATATACTTTAACTGAGATGTGAGAAAACAAAACCCATTACATTGTCTTCCTTGTCCAACATCAACTCTTTAGCATGTCTTACTTAATGAGTGCTCACAGTTATAAAAGATGTCTAAGATAGTATATTTATATGTGAAATCTCTCTTCCTTCAATATTCTTTCATGAATTGTTCGAATGACCAATACAATGCTTGCTAACCTTCAATAAATTTACAACCTCTACTTCTTAGATGTGAAGTCATTACTCCCCATGGGATAAGAAAATGAGAGATATATAATTTCAGATTTATGACATTCAACTCATTCAACCATTTACTCACAGGATATAAGTGAAGCACATGAGTAAATGAAAAAACTACTCCAAAAAGATATAAGTGAAGATCAATGAGTAGATAAATAATTACGTAACTATGTGAAGACTCTCTCTCATTTAAGAATTTCAGATCTTAGTATTTTATTCAAATAGCAAGCAAAACAAAATAAAATGACATTGCAAGGATAGCACAACTCATGTGAAGAAGCAAAAACTTAGGTTCAACCGATACTAACCGATAGTTGTTGAAGAAGAAAGGTGGGATGCTGTAATGCCCGGATAATTAAACTACAGTAACCCCTCGTTAGTGGTGCCATGTCATCACATTACTGTTGCTAATCCTCTTACGATCCAAGGCCTAAATCAAATTCTAATTCAATTCAAGACAAAATTTCAACTTTGTCAATATGCAAACTAAAATGTTTATCATGTGGCAAATATTCCATAACTAATTATGGTGATGACCCAACACTTTTGTAAAGTGTTTAAATGCCCTTTGTGAATAAAATAGTGACTAAAGGCAATTATATAAAGGCTTTTTAATTTATAAAAACTCTAAACTAATTTATTTTGTGCCAAGTTATTTTGTGGCAGTGGCATAAATACTAATACTAATTTAGAAATTACTTTTGTATTTTAACTAATCTATGATATTGTGGAAATTAAATAAAACTGTGAAAAGAAAATTAAGTAAAAAAAAAGGCCACTCCCTCTCCCACTAGGCCTCTCGGCCCACATGGCCATCAGCCAGGCCGACCCACTCCCCACACCCCCTCCCTGGCCTATATGGTCTGGCTCCGCCGTCCAAACCCTAACCCCACTCCCCCGATCCACTTCCCACCCCCACATTCCCCTTGCTCCCTCTGTCCCTCCCACGATCCAGATCGAGGGGCAGGGACCCCCGCGACCACACCGCCCCGCGCCCTGACACCGACACTCGAGCCCACCGCCCCGTCGCGATCCCCCCGACCTTGCCTCTGCCTCGAAGGTAGCCGGTACCCCCGTCGTAGCTCGCCTCGTCCGCGTCGCACCTCACCATCGTCCGTGCCCCGTTGACCGTCGCCACGTCGCCAGACCACCGCCTCGTCCTCCACCTCCTCGACGGATGCCGTCCTCGACCTCTTCCTTGACCGGCCTCCCCGAGCCCACTGCCGTTCCCTACAGCTCCGCGTGAGCTCCTCTTCCTCCTCGACCCTCCCTCACGCGCTCACCGCTCGTCGTAGTCACCACGACCACCACGCCTCGATCCCGTTCGGTCTGTGCTCGTCCACGGCTCGCGCGCCCGCCTGCGAATGGCCTTGCCTGCGCCGTTCACCACCTCCGTCTGCGCCCCGCTGCTGTCGCCTATGCGCCGCCCGTGCTCCCTCGCCTCTGCCACTCTTTGGCCGCCACCCGGGGCCGCGTGGCCTCCGCCGCGCCGTGCCCTGCCAGCCCATCGTCGCGGCCACCGGCGCCCCGCTGCCTGCACGTCCTGCTACTCCCCATCGTTCGGCGGCCTCACCCCGTGTTCGAGCGGGCTACGCCCACGCCCGGCCTGTTAGCCCGTGCCCGCTAACCGGCCTGGGCCACTGCCCAGTGGCCCCCCTATAGCCCCCTGTATTAAAAAAAGAGTTTTATATAAAAAAATTAATAAAGATGATTGATTAGTTAATTAATTAATTAGTTAATCAAGTAATTAATTAAATTAATTAACCTTACTTAAAGAGCGTAATTAGCTAATTTAGTTAATTTAACCTGCTAAGTCTATGATAGAACGACTCCACTCATCCGGTTGACCCTGGTCAACTCTGTTGACCGTTGATGTCGTGATGACGTCAGGCTGACGTCATAATCACTATTTTTGAATTAATTTAAATCTGGTAATTCTAAAAATAGAATAAACTTTGAAAATTAATAGAAATTAAACTGTAGCTCGGATGAAAAAGTTTTCTACATGAAAGTTGCTTAGAACGACGAGATGAATCTGAATACGCGGTCCTTTCATCCGTCACACGTCCCTAGCATAGCAAACGTTGAACTTTTCCCCTCCGGTTCATCTGTCTAACAGACGACCGGAACCGGGAATACCTTCCTGGATGTCTCCCCCTTCGCCAGTATCGCCTAGCGCTGCGTTAGACCACCTCTAGCTTTGCTTATTGTCATGTTATGCATATGTTTGCGTGTATTTACTGTTCCTTCCCCCTCTTCTCTCCGGTAGACCCCGAAACTGCTGCTGATTCCCCTGTGATCGACTACGTCGACGACGACCGTCCTTCTTCTCTGAGCAACCAGGAAAGCCCCCCCTTTGATCATCCTGATATCGCCCATTCTATACTCTCAAGCTTGCATTAGATTTTGCTACTATTATTGTTTGCTCCTATTCTGATGCATAGCCTGCTTTTGTACCTGCTATTGTTACCTACCTACTTATCCTATACTGCTTAGTATAGGTTGGTTAGTGATCCATCAGTGACCCCCACTTATCCTTGTTGCCCCTGCTTCATCTTCGACGAATCGATCGACGCGATCGACGACCAGAGCCCGACACCTCACATCACATCATGCCCCTTTAGTTGCTCGACTCTGCAGAGCTACTATGGTGTGCCGAGGGTGATCCCTCATAACGCACTCCTGATGATAATTCTGTAGTGTAGCTATTCGGTCATGGTCATCGAGGGTGATTTCCTCTTTCACCATTTCCAATACGACTCTGTCATTCAACACCTCAAGTGTGAACCTTGAGGGTGGTCCCTCTTAGGTTCACCTTGATGATTACATTGAGTGGAATCCACCGGGGGTGATTCCTCGGGTTTTCCCCTTGATGTCTGGACACACAGTTACCTTGATTTTACTTGAGACCATTATAGAAGTCGGGTCAGCCCTGAGGGGTACCCGCGAGTTGACGTGAAAGTCGGGTGGGCCTGTTGAGCACCCGCGAGTTTTCCACGTGGCATGGCCGGGCAGTCTGGGCCCTTGCCGTAAGTCCATGAGGCGGGGCGACGGGGTCACCTTATTGTGAGTCTCTGCTCGTTTCCGCGAGCCCCCAATGCACTAACAGGTTTGGTTATTTGTTCTGAGTTGGCCTCTGGCCTTTATGCACTAACCACCACGCGAGAATAGATATGGGCCTCGACGTCGCAGTATCAGCCGAAGCTTTGTCAGACATCCAGTTCAGCAGTGCGGCATGGTCGGATCGTGCTGGCCATCCGAGGCGGTGCTGGTATTCACCCTGCACGCAATGACCCGGAGTGCTGCGGGCGATGGGCCCATACCCCGGAGTGCTTAGGATGTAGACCGGCGGGGACCTCTCTGCTGAGCCTAGGTAGGGCTGCGACGTGTTGATCTTCCGAGGGCGGGCATTGACCCCAGAAAGGTGTGTCCGACCAGAGTGATCGAGCGTGTTGGGTAACATGGTGCACCCCTGTAGGGAAGATATATATTCGAATACTGTGTCCGCGGTAATGGATGTTCAGACTTATATCCTGATCTTATATAACTAGAAATGGATACTTGAGATATGTGATGGATATGTGGCTCCGGAATTGCTTTCTCGCAGGGAGTCGAGGAAGGATCTCTGGGCGTTGGTTCTACAACATGTTTGTTAAATATTAAATTGCTATTCTTTACTCTCCTACATGCTGCATGATGCTCGGAGCTGCGTGAAGATGCTAGTCTTCGATAGGCTAGGCCTTCCCCCTCTATTCTGGCATGCTGCAGTTCAGTCCCCAGATACAAACCTTTCATTTGATACCAGTGCATACCTTAGTATAGATCTGATGCTTGCGAGTACTTTGCATGAGTACTCACGGTTGCTTTGCTACCCCCTTTTCCCCCTTACTTCTTCTTTTCGGTTGATGCAACCAGATGGTGGATCCCTGGAGCCAGATGCCACCGCTGACGGATGCTGCTACTTGGAGACCGCCGATGACCAGGAGTAGTTAGGAGGCACCAGGCAGGAGGCCTTGCCTCTTTGATCATTGTTGTTTTTGTGTTTGCCTTCTTAAGGCACCCTTGTTTAGCTTATGTCTATACTCAGATATTGTTGCTTCTGCCGACTCTTGTGTATCGAGCTTGTATTCGAGCCCTCGAGGCTCCTGGCTTGTAATATGAAGCTTGTGTTATTTCATTTTGTGTCTAGAGTTGTGTTGTGATATCTTCCCGTGAGTCCCTGATCTTGATCGTACATATTTGCATGTATGATTAGTATACGATTGAATCAGGGGAGTCACAAGTTGGTATCAGAGCCGACTACCTGTAGGATCCCCCTTTCCAACTCCTTGGCCGAAGTTGAGTCTAGTCTTTTAAAAATTGTTTTACTAACATGGCTGTGTGGCTTACGGGCCCACGTCGCCAATTGGGTGGTATTAGGATCTTTTATTCCTTGTCTATACTCTGGAAATCTGATCTCTCTTCCTTTCGGGGTAAATGGTTTTGCAAACTATAACTCTAGGTTCTCGTAAATACTTCTCCCGGAGAGCCCCTTTATTCCAGATGATTGCCCGCTTCACCGGAAGATTCTGAAGATACTCTCTGATGCTTTCTCGAGACCCTTGTGCCCTTCGCCGTTGCAATCCCTACCACCGATGAATCCTTATGCGTAACTACCTACGTTGTCGTTCATACCTTCATCCCCAGTTGCTCTTGTTATTAAGATGTCTGAAAATACTCTTCGATGTTCCAATGATCCTTTATTCTTACTGCCCTGCAGTCCTTGCCGCATGAATACCCCTACGGATAATTACTCGCTCTTATCGAGTATCCATTCGCCCCAGTTATTCTCATGCTTCATAAGATACTTGACAATACAATCCGAGCTTTCGACGACCTCTGTCGCCTATTGCTCTAGAAAGTCTTACCTGCCTACACTCTGGTTAATTCCATATGCCTAGCAGTATCCATTGACATTCTTTGTCATTATCATCTTGAGTCTTTCGATTTGATATGTGTGTGTCACAATCATCAGTTGATCCTTATAGATTATCTTTCCGGCTCAAACGTCTTCCCGAACATGAGTTGGTTCTCGGCCAATTAGATTTCCATCGATTGTGCCCTAAGTCTATTCAACTTAACCATCCTTGGTCAGAGAGTTTGGTTCTGATCCCTTGATTTTGGAAATCGTAATTCCTTTGCATTTCAACTCTGAATTAGTCAGTAGCTTCTATAATATGATATCCTTGCATTCTTTCTACTTCTGGTTGAGTACTGATGCTCACATCAGATCCCTTGTGAACCACTAGATCCTTTGTGGGGTTCTATCTGGCAACATCCTTCAAATTCAATCACCTTGTGATCCTTTCCTCGGATACATAATGCCTTTGGTAAAGTGTATCCTCTGCTTCCTCAACCATGCTCTACTTTCGAGCTTTAGTTACTTATTCCTAAAGTTGTGGTATATGTTCCTAAGATGTCCCTATGGGTTGAGCCTATGCCTTCCCTAATCTGTGCGAACCCGAAGATTATGCGGGTTATATCTACTAGCATTTCTTTGGATAAATCAATTCTACAACTTTGTCAAAGATGAGAAGTAAATGAAAAGTTGTGCATTAGCAAAGTGGGAGTCGACCTTGGGCCTTGTGTTCATGCCCATGGACCCGATGTGGAACTTAACATGGAAGCTTCTTGTTATAATAATAGCTCCCTTGCGATAAGTTCATCTTGTATCCATGTTTGGTCCTTTGCAATCGTGGTTCCGACCATATTGTTCTTGTTTGATCCAATTATCGGACAAGTTAAAGAACTTGTCTTCCTCAGATCGTTTTACCTGTTCAACCTCTACATTGATATACCTTAGAGTATTATCCCCTGGTATCTCGAGAATATCATGGAACTACATAACTTCTTATGAGTTCTTGATCAACTATTATTCTCGCTGATTCATTTTTTTCACTGGTTGAGAGTTGTTAGACACTCGAGAATATACAGATAACTGATTCGAGTCTACGCTTCCCTTTCCATTGTTTTGTTTAATCTTTCTTGTAACCTATCTTATCTGAGAAGTGATAATTCCTTGCTTATGTAAACACCTCAGTGTACAAGCTTTGTCTGTAAGACCTTGTTACTATTATTGATGACATTCCGGTAGCCACCGATGGACGAGAACTTTGCCTATTGGTCCGCCTCATCTTAACGAGCAGGAAAATGGTTCTCTTTGTCCCTCGCCCTTGGTACCAACGTTGTTGCCAACATAACTGACAGGTTGTCCTCTGACCTGCCTTGCTATCATGACCGTGCAAAATGTAACGCCTTCTTGCTTTTAACCCACATGGTGGGCCCATAACCCATAGTTCCACAGGATCAAAACCTGACTCTCCTGTACATCTCTGTCTTCCAAAATTGTTCCTCACGCTTGGTTTCGTATGTAATTCACGAGCCACCTTCTTGTGATCTGTTCTGGTATCAGATGTAATACTTATTCTTGATGCTTTGAACCCCTTTAACCCTCTGTTTCAGACATCGAACGATTGCCTACCCGATTGAAGCTTCTTATTGCTCCTCCTTACCGTGCTCTCGATGACTTTCTTGAATTTTAACTCGAGAGATGCCTCTATGACACGTTCGTTGAGATAGCCCCAGGTAACTATCTTGTGTCGAGCTTCGTCCTTTCCGAGTCTTCCCCCCTTACTCCACTCCTTAAATCTCGGGACGAGATTTCTTGTAGTGGAGAAGATTTGTAACGCCCGGATAATTAAACTACAGTAACCCCTCGTTAGTGGTGCCATGCCATCACATTACCGTTGCTAATCCTCTTATGATCCAAGGCCTAATTCAAATTCTAATTCAATTCAAGACCAAAATTTCAATTTTGTCAACATGCAAACTAAAATGTTTATTATGTGGCAAATATTCCATAACTAATTATGGTGATAACCCAACACTTTTGTAAAGTGTTTAAATGCCCTTTGTGAACAAAACAGTGACTAAAGGCAATTATATAAATGCTTTTTAATTTATAAAAACTCTAAACTAATTTATTTTGTGTCAAGTTGGCAGTGGCATAAATACTAATACTAATTTAGAAATTACTTTTGTATTTCAACTAATCTAAGATATTGTGGAAATTAAATAAAACTGTGAAAATAAAATTAAGTAAAAAAAAGGCCGCTCCCTTGTTGGGGAACGTTGCAGAAAATAAAAAAAATTTCTACGCTTTACCAAGATCAATCTATGAGTTCATCTAGCAACGAGAGAGAGGAGTGCATCTACATACCCTTGTAGATCGCGAGCGAAAGCGTTCAAGAGAATGGACAGCACCTCCGCGTTCAAGACACGTACGGTTGGGAAGACGTCTCCTCCTTCTTGATCCAGCAAGGGGGAAGGAGAGGTTGATGAAGATCCAGCAGTACGACGGTGTGGTGGTGGATGCAGCAGCGATCTCGGCAGGGCTTCGCCAAGCTTCAGCGAGAGGGAGAGGTGTAGCAGAGGGAGAGGGAGGCGCCAAGAGCATGGGTGCGGCTGCCCTCCCTCCCCCCTCTTTATATAGGGCCCCTAGGGGGGGCGCCAGCCCAAGGAGATGCAATCTCCAAGGGGGGCGGCGTCCAGGGGGAACTTGCCCCCCAAGCCAGGTGGAGGCGCCCCCACCCCTAGGGTTACCAACCCTAGGCGCAGGGGGGCCAAGGGGGGTGCACCAGCCCACCCGGGGCTGGTTCCCCTCCCACTTCAGCCCATGGGGCCCTCCGGGATAGGTGGCCCCACCCGGTGGACCCCCGGAACCCTTCCGGTGGTCCCGGTACAATACCGGTGACCCCTGAAACTTTCTCGATGGCCGAAACCTGACTTCCTATATATAATTCTTTACCTCCGGACCATTCCGGAACTCCTCGTGACGTCCGGGATCTCATCCGGGACTCCGAACAACTTTCGGGTTACTGCATACTCACATCTCTACAACCCTAGCGTCACCGAACCTTAAGTGTGTAGACCCTACGGGTTCGGGAGACATGCAGACATGACCGAGACGCCTCTCCAGTCAATAACCAACAACAGGATTTGGATACCCATGTTGGCTCCCACATGCTCCTCGATGATCTCATCGGATGAATAATGTCTACTACACAACCTTCTTCTTGTAGACGTTGTTGGGCCTGCAAGTGCACATGTTTGTAGGACAGTAGCAAATTTCCCTCAAGTGGATGACCTAAGGTTTATCAATCCGTAGGAGGCGTAGGATGAATATGGTCTCTCTCAAACAACCCTGCAACCAAATAACAAAGAGTCTCTTGTGTCCCCAACACACCCAATACAATGGTAAATTGTATAGGTGCACTAGTTCGGCGAAGAGACGAAGATACAAGTGCAAAATAGATAGTAGATAAAGGTTTTTGTAATCTGAAATAATAAAAACAGAAAGGTAACAAGTGGTAAAAGTGAGCGTAAATGGTATTGCAATGATAGGAAACAAGGCCTAGGGTTCATACTTTCACTAGTGCAATTTCTCTCAACAATAATAACATAGATAGAACATATGACAAGTCCTCAACTTGCAACAAAGAGTCACTCCAAAGGCACTAATAGCGGAGAACAAACGTAGAGATTATGGTAGGGTACGAAACCACCTCAAAGTTATTCTTTCGGATCAATCTATAAAAAAGTTTGTACTAGAATAACACCTTAAGACACAAATCAACCAAAACCCTAATGTCACCTAGATACTCCATTGTCACCTCAAGTATCCGTGGGCATGATTATACGATATGCATCACACAATCTCAGATTCATCCAACCAACATAAAAGTACTTCAAAGAGTGCCCCAAAGCTACTACCGGAGAGTCAAGAACGTGTGCCAACCCCTATGCGTAGGTTCCCAATGTGACGAAACCCGCAAGTTGATCACCAAAACATACATCAAGTGGATCGCAAGACATATATCAAGTGTTCTCATAAAAGACTCAATCCGATAAGATAACTTCAAAGGGGAAACTCAATTCATCACAAGAGAGTAGAGGGGGAGAAACATCATAATATCCAACTACAATAACAAAGCTCGGGATACATCAAGATCATGCCATAGAGGGAACACGAGAGAGAACACGAGAGAGAGATCAAACACATAGCTACTGGTACATACCCTCAGCCCCGAGGGTGAACTACTCCCTCCTCGTCATGGATAGCGCCGGGATGATGAAGATGGCCTCCGGTGATGGGATCCCCCTCCGGCAGGGTGCCGGAACAGGGTCCCGATTGGTTTTTGGTGGCTACAGAGGCTTGCGGCGGCGGAACTCCCGATCTAGGTTCTGTTTCGGAAGTTTTTGGGTACGTAGGTATATATGGGTGCAGGAAGTACGTCGGTCGAGCTACGGGGATCCCACGAGGCATGGGGGCGCGCCCAGGGGGGGCGCCCCCCACCCTCGTGAGCACCTCCCTTATCTCCTGACGTGCACTCCAAGTCCATCGGTGGCTTTCCTTCCAAAAATAACTTCTCCAGTTGATTTCGTTCCGTTTTGACTCCGTCTGATATTCCTTTTCCTCGAAACACTGAAATAGGCATAAAACAACAAATCTGGGCTGGGCCTCCGGTTAATAGGTTAGTCCCAAAAATAATATAAAAGTGGATAAAGCCCAATATTGCCTAAAACAGTAGATAAAGTAGCATGGAGCAATCAAAAATTATAGATACCTTGGAGACGTATCAAGCACCCCTAAGCTTAATTCCTGCTCGTCCTTGAGTAGGTAAATGATAAAAAATAATTTTTGATGCGGAGTGATACTTTGGCATAATTTCAATGTAAAAATTCTTAATTGTGACAAGAATATTCAGATCCGAAAGATTGAAGACAAAAGTTCATATTAACATAAAAGTAATAATACTTCAAGCATACTAATCAAAGCAATCATGTCTTCTCAAAATAACATGGTTAAAGAAAGTTATCCCTAAAAAATCACATAGTCTGGCTATGCTCTATCTTCATCACACAAAGTATTTAATCATGCACAACCCCGATGACGAGCCAAGCAATTGTTTCATACTTTAGTAATCTCAAAACTTTTTCAACTTTCACGCAATACATGAGCGTGAGCCATGGACATAGCACTATAGGTGGAATAGAATGGTGGTTGTGGAGAAGACAATAAGGAGAAGATAGTCTCACATCAACTAGGCGTATCAACGGGCTATGGAGATGCCCATCAATAGATATCAATGTGAGTGAGTAGGGATTGCCATGCAACGGATGCACTAGAGCTATACGCATATGAAATCTCAACAAAAGAAACTAAGTGGGTGTGCATCCAACTTGCTTGCTCACGAAGACCTAGGCACTTTTGAGGAAGCCCATCATTGGAATATACAAGCCAAGTTCTATAATGAAAAATTCCCACTAGTATATGAAAGTGATAACATATGAGACTCTCTATCATGAAGATCATGGTGCTTATTTTGAAGCACAAGTGCGGAAAAAGGATAGTAGCATTGTCCCTTCTCTCTTTTTCTCTCATTTTTTCTTTTTTTTCTTTTATTTTCTTCTTCTTTTGGTGGGCTTCTTTGGCCTCTTTTTTATTTTTTATTTTGGCTTCTTTGGCCTCTTTTATTTTTCATAAAGTCCGGAGTCTCATCCCGACTTATGGGGGAATCATAGTCTCCATCATTCTTTCCTCACTAGGACAATGCTCTAATAATGATGATCATCACACTCTTATTTTTCTTACAACTCATCAATTACAACTGGATACTTAGAACAAGATATGACTCTATATGAATGCCTCCGGCGGTGTACCGGGATATGCAATGAATCATGAGTGACATGTATGAAAATTATGAAGGTGGCCTTGCCACAAATACAATGTCAACTACATGTTCATGCAAAAAGCAATATGACAAAAGTAATGTGTGTCATATGAACGGAACGGTGGAAAGTTGCATGGCAATATATCTCGGAATGGCTATGGAAATGCCATGATAGGTAGGTATGGTGGCTGTTTTGAGGAAGGTATATGGTGGGTGTATGATACCGGCGAGAAGTGCGCGGTATTAGAGAGGCTAGCAATGGTGGAAGGGTGAGAGTGCGTATAATCCATGGACTCAACATTAATCAAAAGAACTCATGCACTTGTTGCAAAAATTTAGAAGTCATCAAAAACCAAAGCACTAAACGCATACTCCTAGGGGGATAGATTGGTAGGAAAATACCATCGCTCGTTCCCGACTGCCACTCATAAGGAAGACAATCAATAAATAAAATTGTGCTCCGACTTCATCACAAAGCGGTTCACCATACGTGCATGCTACGGGAATCACAAACTTCAACACAAGCATTCTTTAAATTCATAATCACCCCAACTAGCATTGCTTTGATATTATCACCTCCGTATCTCAAAACATTTATCAAGCATCAAATTTATCTTAGTACTCAACGCACGCAAAAGAAAGTTTCACAAATCTTGAATACCAAGTATATTAACATTAAGCAAATTACCATGCTATTAACGACTCTCAAAATAATCTAAGTGAAGCATGATAGTTCATCTATTTGTTCAAAATAAAACCACCATTGTGCTCTAAAAGATATACGTGAAGCACTAGAGCAAATGACAAACTACTCCGAAAGATATAAGTGAAGACCAATGAGTAGCTAAATATTATGCAACTATATGAACACTCTCTCTCATTAAAGAATTTCAGATCTTGGTATCTTATTCAAACAGGAAGCAAAGCAAAACAAAATGACATTGCAAGGATAGCACAACTCATGTGAAGAAGCAAAAACTTAGGCTCAACCGATACTAACCGATAGTTGTTGAAGAAGAAAGGTGAGATGCCTACCGGGGCATCCCCAAGCTTAGATGCTTGATACTTCTTTAAATATTATCTTGGGGTGCCTTGGGCATCCCCAAGCTTGGGCTTTTGTGTCTCCTTAATTCCTTTCATGTCACGGTTTCTCTTTTTATCAAAAGCTTCATTCACAACAAACTCAACAAGAACTCGTGAGATAGGTTAGTATAAGCCAATGCAAAACCTTATCATATTCTACTGTAACAAATCACTAAAATTATTATTCAACATTGAATACTAAATGCCTCTGCATATTTAATACTCCTATCCTCAAATAGAATCATTAAACCAGCAAACATATGCAAACAATGCAACCATAACAGCAATCTGCCAAAACAGTACAGTCTGTAAAGAATGCAAGAGTATCAATACTTCCCTGACTCCAAAAATTATGAAATAAAATTTCCACTGTAACGAATTTATCAGAGCTTAATATGCAAAAAGATTCAACGTTATACCATTCTCTGACCTTTCTAGGGAATTTTTGCAACAGCGGTAAACTTTCTGTTTTCAAACAGCAACATGTATACTAGCAAAATAAGCATGGCAAAGGCTATCCTTGACTTTTTTATTGAAACTAAAGATGCAAAACATTATTCTAACTAACAGCAAGCAAAAACTAGCAAAATAAAATGACGCTCCAAGCAAAACACATATCATGTGGCGAATAAAAATATAGCTCCAAGTAAAGTTACCGATGAACGAAGACGAAAGAGGGGATGCCTTCCGGGGCATCCCCAAGCTTAGGATCTTGGTTGTCCTTGAATATTATCTTGGGGTGACTTGGGCATCCCCAAGCTTAGGCTCTTGCCACTCCTTATTCTATAGTCCATCGAATCTTTACCCAAAACTTGAAAACTTCAACCACACAAAACTCAAAACAAAACTCGTAAGCTCCGTTAGTATAAGAAAATAAACCACCACTTAGGTACTGTAATGAACCCATTCTAAATTCATATTAATGTAATATGTAATGTACTCCAACTTATCTATGGTTCATACCCTCCGATACTACTCATAGATTCATCAAAATAAGCAAACAACACATAGAAAACAGAATCTGTCAAAAACAGAACAGTCTGTAGTAATCTGTATCAAACGTATACTTCTGGAACTCCAACAATTATGAAATAAACTTCTGGACCTGAGGATTTTGTCTATTAATCATCTTCAAAAAGAATCAACCTAAAATCTCTCTTCAGTAAAAAGTGGAAGCTATTCTCGTGAGTGCAAAAGTTTCTGTTTTCTACAGCAAGATCATATAAACTTCACCCAAGTCTTCCCAAAGGTTCTACTTGGCACTTTATTGAAACAAAAGCTATACAACATGATTACTACAGTACCATAATCATGTGGACACACAAAAATAGTAAGGGTAAATATTGGGTTGTATCCCAACAAGAGCTTTTCTTTAATGCCTTTTTAGCTAGGCATGATGATGACAATGATGCTCACATAAAAGATAAGAGTTGAAACATAACGGGAGCATCATGAAGCATATGACTAGCACATTTAAGTCTAACCCACTTCCTATGAATAGGGATTTTGTGAGCAAACAACTTGTGGGAATGATAATGAACTAGCATAGGAAGGTAAAACAAGCATAACTTCAATATTTTGAGCACATATGGAGGAAACTTGATATTATTGCAAATCCTACAAGCATATGTTCCTTCCTCACAATAATTTTCAGTAGCATCATGAATGAATTCAATAATATAACCATCACCTAAAGCATTCTTTTCATGGTCTACAAGCATAGAAAATTTACTATTCTCAATATAAGCAATTTTCTTTTCATTCAGAATAGTGGGAGTATCATAAGAGACTTGAACACTAAAAATGGTTTCCACATTAAAGGAGTAATGTTCAGAAAAAGGGTAATCATAATCATGAAAATATTTGTAAATATAATCATCACTACTTTTATAGCATAAGTTTCATCACAATAATCATCATAAGTAGCAACTTCGTTCTCATCATAATCGATTGAAACCTCTCCCAAGATATTGGAATCACTAAATAAAGTTGACACTCTTCCGAACCCACTTTCATCAATATAATCATCATAGGTAGGAGGAATGCTATCATCATAACAACTTTGCATATCAAAACTTGGGATGCTAAAAATATCATCTTCATTGAACATAGCATCCCCAAGCTTGGGACAAACATTAATTCTAGCAAATATATTCTCAAATATTTCATCCTCATCAAACATAGCTTCCCCAAGCTTGGGCCCTTTCATATCATAAGCATAATCACTCTCATCATTAAAAATATGAATAGCACCAATAGTATAGCAATTATCATCATCACAAGTAGTAGCAGGAGCAACATTATTTGGGAGGGATACCTTTTTACCTTTGTTGCTCCTTCTTTTCTTTTTCTTCTTCACATTATGTGTAGGTTCAACCTTCCTCTTTGAGCTCCTTATTGATGAGATTGGCTGAATAGAAAGCTCCTCCTCGTTACCTGATTCATCATAAGAAATAATAGGAGGAGATTGGGAGGCCTCTTCCCTTGAATTAGTATTCTCATCATCTTCCATTTGCTTTCTTTTCTTTAGGTAATTGGCAATATAAGGATTTTCAATGCAATTCTCCGCACAATACATATAAATTTTCTCTAGATCAAAATCAAGAATTTTATCAAGACTAAATTTTGGAATACCCACAGTTATACGTTTCATTTCTTCATAACCCAAAACAAGGCTAAGCTCTTTATGATGCCCAAGGGTAATCAAATTATCACAATATTTGGACACGACTTGATCATGAAACAAATAGCATTGGAGCTTTAAATGACCATGTTCATTGCAAAGTTCACAAGGAGCGCGGTTCAGCACATTCATCTAGCTCTTCTTGCAACAATTTCGTTTCTAAGTACTTATGCCTCTTGCAAAAAATATCTTCTCTATTTGGTGTGTTCATGCAAACATGCACTCGACAAAAGTTGACATGCTCATAAGAGATATTTCATCATAACTAGTGCAATCATCATTAGCATCATGGATATTCAAAGAATTCATACTAACTACATTGCAATCATGCTCATCATTCAAAGATTTAGTGCCAAACAATTTAATGCATTCTTCTTCTAACACTTTGGCACAATTTTCCTTTCCATCATACTCATGAAAGATATTAAAAAGACGAAGCGTATGAGACAAACTTAACTCCATTTTTTTAGTTTCTTTTATAAAATAAACTAGTGCTAAAACAAGAAACAAAAAGATTCAATTGCAAGATCTAAAGATATACCTTCAAGCGCTAACCTCGCCAGAAAAGAGCTTAGTGACGGAGTGTGAGTACCCTTTACCTAGCCTCCCCGGCAACAGCGCCAGAAAAGAGCTTGACGTCTACTACACAACCTTCTTCTTGTAGACGTTGTTGGGCCTGCAAGTGCACAGGTTTGTAGGACAGTAGCAAATTTCCCTCAAGTGGATGACCTAAGGTTTATCAATCCGTAGGAGGCGTAGGATGAAGATGGTCTCTCTCAAACAACCCTACAAGCAAATAACAAAGAGTCTCTTGTGTCCGCAACACACCCAATACAATGGTAAATTGTATAGGTGCACTAGTTCGGCGAAGAGATGAAGATACAAGTGCAAAATAGATAGTAGATAAAGCTTTTTGTAATCTGAAATAATAAAAATAGCAAGGTAACAAGTGGTAAAAGTGAGCGTAAACGGTATTGCAATGATAGGAAACAAGGCCTAGGGTCCATACTTTCACTAGTGCAAGTTCTCTCAACAATAATAACATAGATAGAACATATGACAAGAGCCCTCAACATGCAACAAAGAGTCACTCCAAAGCCACTAATAGCGGAGAACAAACATAGAGATTATCGTAGGGTACGAAACCACCTCAAAGTTATTCTTTCGGATCAATCTATAAAAGAGTTCGTACTAGAATAACACCTTAAGACACAAATCAACCAAAACCCTAATGTCACCTAGATACTCCATTGTCACCTCAAGTATCCGTGGGCATAATTATACGATATGCATCACACAATCTCAGATTCATCCAACCAACATAAAAGTACATCAAAGAGTGCCCCAAAGCTACTACCGGAGAGTCAAGAACGTGTGCCAACCCCTATGCGTAGGTTCCCAATGTCACGAAACCCGCAAGTTGATCACCAAAACATACATCAAGTGGATCGCAAGACATACTTCAAGTGTTCTCATAAAAGACTCAATCCGATAAGATAACTTCAAAGGGGAAACTCAATCCATCACAAGAGAGTAGAGGGGGAGAAACATCATAAGATCCAACTACAATAGCAAAGCTCGGGATACATCAAGATCACGCCATAGAGGGAACACGAGAGAGAACACGAGAGAGAGATCAAACACATAGCTACTGGTACATACCCTCAGCCCCGAGGGTGAACTACTCCCTCCTCGTCATGGATAGCATCGGGATGATGAAGATGGCCTCCGGTGATGGGATCCCCCTCCGGCAGGGTGCCGGAACAGGGTCCCGATTGGTTTTTGGTGGCTATAGAGGCTTGCGGCGGCGGAACTGCCGATCTAGGTTCTGTTCTGGAAGTTTTTGGGTACATAGGTATATATGGGTGCAGGAAGTACGTCGGTGGAGCTATGGGGATCCCACGAGGCTGGGGGGCGCGCCCGGGGGGGGGCACCCTCGTGAGCACCTCCCGTATCTCCTAACGTGCACTCCAAGTCCATCGGGTGGCTTTCCTTCCAAAAATAACTTCTCCAGTTGATTTCGTTCCGTTTTTACTCCGTCTGATATTCCTTTTCCTCGAAACACTGAAATAGGCATAAAACAGCAAATCTGGGCTGGGCCTCCGGTTAATAGGTTAGTCCAAAAAATAATATAAAAGTGGATAATAAAGCCTAATATTTCCTAAAACAGTAGATAAAGTAGCATGGAGCAATCAAAAATTATAGATACCTTGGAGACATATCAATGAACCACGATGTCGAGGATTCAATCAATCCTGTATACAATTCCCTTTGTCAATCGGTACGTTACTTGCCCGAGATTCGATCGCCGGTATCCCAATACCTCGTTTAATCTCGTTACCGGCAAGTCACTTTACTCGTACCATAATGCATGATCCCGTGACTTGACACTTGGTCACATTGAGCTCATTATGATGATGCATTACTGAGTGGGCCCAAAGATACCTCTCCGTCATACGGAGTGACAAATCCCAGTGTCGATTCGTGCCAACCCAATAGACACTTTCGGAGATACCTGTAGTGCACCTTTATAGTCACCCAGTTACGTTGTGATGTTTGGCACACCCAAAGCACTCCTACGGTATCCGGGAGTTGCACAATCTCATGGTCTAAGGAAATGATACTTGACATTTGGAAAAGCTCTAGCAAAACGAACTACACGATCTTTGTGCTACGCTTAGGATTGGGTCTTGTCCATCACATCATTCTCCTAATGATGTGATCCCGTTATCAATGACATCCAATGTCCATAGTCAGGAAACCATGACTATCTGTTGATCAATGAGCTAGTCAACTAGAGGCTCACTAGGGACATGTTGTGGTCTATGTATTCACACGTGTATTACTATTTCCGGATAACACAATTATAGCATGAATAACAGACAATTATCATGAACAAAGAAATATAATAATAACCATTTTATTATTGCCTCTAGGCCATATTTCCAACAGTCTCCCACTTGCATTAGAGTCAATAGTCTAATTACATTGTGATGAATCGAACACCCATAGAGTTCTGGTGTTGATCATGTTTTGCTCTAGGGAGAGGTTTAGTCAACGGATCTGCTACATTCAGGTCCGTATGTACTTTACAAATATCTATGTCTCCATCTTGAACATTTTCACGAATGGAGTTGAAGCGACGCTTGATGTGCCTGGTCTTCTTGTGAAACCTGGGCTCCTTGGCAAGTGCAATAGCTCCAGTGTTGTCAGAGAAGAGTGCGATCGGCCCCGACGCATTGGGTATGACTCCTAGGTCGGTGATGAACTCCTTCACCCAGATTGCTTCATGCGCTGCCTTCGAGGCTGCCATGTATTCTGCTTCACATGTTGATCCCGCCATGACGCTTTGCTTGCAACTGCACCAGCTTACTGCCCCACCATTCAAACTATACAAGTATCCGGTTTGTGACTTAGAGTCATCCAGATCTGTGTCGAAGCTAGCGTCGACATAACCCTTTACGACGAGCTCTTCATCACCTCCAAAAATGAGAAACATATCCTTAGTCATTTTCAGGTACTTCAGGATATTCTTGACCGCTGTCCAGTGTTCCTTGTCGGGATTACTTTGGTACTTTCCTACCAAACTTACAGCAAGGCTTACATCAGGTCTGGTACACAACATGGCATACATAATAGACCCTATCGCTGAGGCATAGGGGATGACACTCATCTCTTCTATATCTTCTGCCGTGGTCGGGCATTGAGCCGAGCTCAATCTCACACCTTGCAATACAGGCAAGAACCCTTTCTTGGACTGGTCCATATTGAACTTCTTCAATATCTTATCAAGGTATGTGCTTTGTGAAAGACCTATGAGGTGTCTCGATCTATCCCTATAGATCTTGATGCCTAATATGTAAGCAGCTTCTCCAAGGTCCTTCATTGAAAAACACTTATTCAAGTAGGCCTTAATGCTGTCCAAAAGTTCTATATCATTTCCCATCAAAAGTATGTCATCTACATATAATATGAGAAATGCTACAGAGCTCCCACTCACTTTCTTGTAAACGCAGGCTTCTCCATAAGTCTGCATAAACCCAAACGCTTTGATCATCTCATCAAAGCGAATGTTCCAACTCCGAGATGCTTGCACCAGCCCATAAATGGATCGCTGGAGCTTGCATACCTTGTTAGCATTCTCGGGATTGAAAAAACCTTCTGGCTGCATCATATGCAGCTCTTCCTTAAGATAACCATTAAGGAATGCCGTTTTGACGTCCATCTGCCATATCTCATAATCATAGTATGCGGCAATTGCTAACATGATTCGGACGGACTTAAGCTTCGCTATGGGAGAGAAGGTCTCATCGTAGTCAACCCCTTGAACTTGTCGATAACCCTTAGCAACAAGTCGAGCTTTATAGATGGTGACATTACCATCCGCGTCCGTCTTCTTCTTAAAGATCCATTTGTTTTCTATCGCTCGCCGATCATCGGGCAAGTCAGTCAAAGTCCATACTTTGTTTTCATACATGGATTCTATGTCGGATTGCATGGCTTCAAGCCATTTGTTGGAATCTGGGCCCGCCATCGCTTCTTCATAGTTCGAAGGTTCATCGTTTTCTAACAACATGATTTCCAGGACAGGGTTGCCATACCACTCTGGTGTGGAACGTGTCCTTGTGGACCTACGAAGTTCAGTAGCAACTTGATCCAAAGTACCTTGATCATCATCATTAATTTCCTGTCCAGTCGGTGTAGGCACCACAGGAACATTTTCCTGAGCTGCACTACTTTCTGATTCAAGAGGTAGTACTTCATCGAGTTCTACTTTCCTCCCACTTACTCCTTTCGAGAGAAACTCTTTCTCCAGAAAGGATCCGTTCTTGGCAACAAAGATCTTGCCTTCGGATCTAAGGTAGAAGGTATACCCAATGGTTTTCTTAGGGTATCCTATGAAAATGCATTTTTCCGACTTGGGTTCGAGCTTTTCATGTTGAAGTTTCTTGACATAAGCATCGCATCCCCAAACTTTTAGAAACGACAGCTTAGGTTTCTTCCCAAACCATAATTCATACGGTGTCGTCTCAACGGATTTAGACGGTGCCCTATTTAAAGTGAATGTAGCTGTCTCTAGAGCGTATCCCCAAAATGATAGCGGTAAATCAGTAAGAGACATCATAGATCGCACCATATCCAATAGAGTGCGATTACGACGTTCGGACACACCGTTACGCTAAGGTGTTCCAGACGGCGTGAGTTGTGAAACAATTCCACATTTCCTTAAGTGCGTACCAAATTCGTGACTTAAATATTCTCCTCCATGATCTGATTGTAAAAACTTTATTTTTCGGTCACGTTGATTCTCTACCTCATTTTGAAATTCCTTGAACTTTACAAAGGTCTCAGACTTGTGTTTCATCAAGTAGACATACCCATATCTACTCAAGTCATCAGTGAGAGTGAGAACATAACGATATCCTCCGCGAGCCTCAACGCTCATTGGACCGCACACATCAGTATGTATGATTTCCAATAAGTTGGTTGCTCGCTCCATTGTTCCGGAGAACGGAGTCTTGGTCATTTTGCCCATGAGGCATGGTTCACATGTGTCAAATGATTCATAATCAAGAGACTCTAAAAGTCCATCAGCATGGAGCTTCTTCATGCGCTTGACACCAATGTGACCAAGGCGGCAGTGCCACAAGTATGTGGGACTATCGTTATCAACTTTACATCTTTTGGTATTCACACTATGAATATGTATAACGTCACGTTCGAGATTCATTTAGAATAAACCATTGACCATCGGGGCATGACCATAAAACATATCTCTCATATAAATAGAACAACCATTATTCTCGGATTTAAATGAGTAGCCATCTCATATTAAATGAGATCCAGATACAATGTTCATGCTCAGAGCTGGCACTAAATAACAATTATTGAGGTTTAAAACTAATCCCGTAGGTAAATGTAGAGGTAGCGTGCCGACGGCGATCACATCGACCTTGGAACCATTCTCGACGCGCATCGTCACCTCGTCCTTCGCCAGTGTCCGCTTATTCCGCAGCTCCTGCTTTGAGTTACAAATATGAGCAACCGCACCGGTATCAAATACCCAGGAGCTACTACGAGTACTGGTAAGGTACACATCAATTATATGTATATCATATATACCTTTGGTGTTGCCGACCTTCTTGTCCGCTAAGTATTTGGGGCAGTTCCGCTTCCAGTGTCCGCTTCCCTTGCAATAAAAACACTCAGTCTCAGGCTTGGGTCCATTCTTTGGCTTCTTCCCGGCAACTGGCTTACCGGGCGCGGCAACTCCCTTGCCGTCCTTCTTGAAGTTCTTCTTACCCTTGCCTTTCTTGAACTTAGTGGTTTTATTCACCATCAACACTTGACGTTCCTTTTTGATCTCTACCTCTGCTGATTTCAGCATTGAATATACTTCAGGAATGGTCTTTTTCATCCCCTGCATATTGAAGTTCATCACAAAGCTCTTGTAGCTCGGTGGAAGCGACTGAAGGATTCTGTCAATAACCGTGTCATCCGGGAGATTAACTCCTAGCTGAGTCAAACGGTTGTGCAACCCAGACATTTTGAGTATGTGCTGACTGACAGAACAATTTTCCTCCATCTTACAACTGAAGAACTTGTCAGAGACTTCATATCTCTCAACCCGGGCATGAGCTTGGAAAACCATTTTCAGCTCTTCGAACATCTCATATGCTCCGTGTTGCTCTATGCTTTTGGAGCCCCGGTTCTAAGCTGTAAAGCATGCCACACTAAACGAGGGAGTAATCATCAGCACGAGACTGCCAAGCGTTCATAACGTCTTGGTTCTCTGGGATGGGTGCTTCACCTAGCGGTGCTTCTAAGACATAATCTTTCTTTGCAGCTATGAGGATGATCCTCAGGTTCCGGACCCAGTCCGTATAGTTGCTGCCATCATCTTTCAGCTTGGTTTTCTCTAGGAACGTGTTGAAGTTGAGGTGGACATGAGCGTTGGACATTTGATCTACAAGACATTTTTGCAAAGGTTTTTAGACTAAGTTCATGATAATTAAGTTCATCTAATCAAATTATTTAATGAACTCCCACTCAGATTAGACATCCCTCTATTCATCTAAGTGATACATGATCTGAGTCGACTAGGCCGTGTTCGATCATCACGTGAGACGGACTAGTGATCATCGGTGAACATCTCCATGTTGATCGTATCTTCCATACGACTCATGTTCGACCTTTCGGTCTCTGTGTTCCGAGTCCATGTCTGTACATGCTAGGCTCGTCAAGTTAACCTAAGTGTTTTGCATGTGTAAATATGTCTTACACCCGTTGTATGTGAATGTTAGAATCTATCACACCCGATCATCACGTGGTGCTTCGAAACAACGAACTTTCGCAATGGCGCACAATTAGTGGGAACACTTTCTTGAAATTATTATGAGGGATCATCCTATTTACTACCGTCGTTCTAAGTAAACAAGATGCAAAAACATGATAAACATCACATGCAATCAAATAGTGACATGATATGGCCAATATCATATAGCTCCTTTGATTTCCATCTTCGGGGCTCCATGATCATCTTCGTCACCGACATGACACCATGATCTCCATCATCATGATCTCCATCATCATGATCTCCATCATTGTGTCTCCATGAAATTGCTCGCCAACTATTACTTCTACTACTATGGCTAACGGTTTAGCAATAAAGTAAAGTAATTACATGGTGTTTAATCATTGACACTCCGGTCATATAATAATTAAGACAACTCCTATGGCTCCTGCCGGTTGTCATACTCATCGACATGCAAGTCATGATTCCTATTACAAGAACATGATCTCATACATCACATATATATCATTCATCACAACTTTTGGCCATATCACATCACAAGGCACATGCTGCAAAAACAAGTTAGACGTCCTCTAATTGTTGTTGCATGTTTTTACGTGGATGCAATAGGGTTCTAGCAAGAACGTTTTCTTATCTACGTAAAAGCCACAACGTGATTTGCCAACTTCTATTTACCCTTCATAAGGACCCTTTTCATCGAATCCGCTCCAACTAAAGTGGGAGAGACAGAGACCCGCTAGCCACCTTATGCAACTAGTGCATGTCAGTCGGTGGAACCTGTCTCATGTAAGCGTACGTGTAAGGTCGGTCCGGCCGCTTCATACCACGATACCGCTGAAGCAAAATAAGACTAGTAGTGGCAAGAAAATTGACAACATCTACGCCCACAACAAATTTGTGTTCTACTCGTGCAAAGAGAACTACGCATAGACCTAGCTCATGATGCCACTGTTGGGGAACGTTGCAGAAAATAAAAAAAATTCTACGCTTCACCAAGATCAATTATGAGTTCATCTAGCAAAGAGAGAGAGGAGTGCATCTACATACCCTTGTAGATCGCGAGCGGAAGCGTTCAAGAGAACGGGGTTGAGGGAGTCGTACTCGTCGTGATCCAAATCACTGATGATCCTAGTGCTGAACGGACAACACCTCCGCGTTCAACACACGTACGGTTGGGAAGACGTCTCCTCCTTCTTGATCCAGCAAGTGGGAAGGAGAGGTTGATGAAGATCCAGCAGCACGACGGCGTGGTGGTGGATGCAGCAGCGATCTCGGCAGGGCTTCGCCAAGCTTCAGCGAGAGGGATAGGTGTAGCAGAGGGAGAGGGAGGTGCCAAGAGCATGGGTGCGGCTGCCCTCCCTCCCCCCTATTTATATAGGGACCCTAGGGGGGGCGCTGGCCCTAGGAGATGCAATCTCCAAGGGGGGCGGCGGCCAGGGGGGAAACTTGCCCCCCAAGCCAGGTGGAGGCGCCCCCACCCCTAGGGTTTCCAACACTAGGCGCAGGGGGGGGGCAAGGGGGGGCGCACCAGCCCACCAGGGGCTGGTTCCCCTCCCACTTCAGCCCATGGGGCCCTCCGGGATTGGTGTCCCCACCCGGTGGACCCCCGGGACCCTTCCGGTGGTCCCGGTACAATACCGATGACCCCTGAAACTTTCCCGATGGCCGAAACCTGACTTCCTACATATAATTCTTTACCTCCGGACCATTCCGTAACTCATCGTGACGTCCGGGATCTCATCCGGGACTCCGAACAACTTTCGGGTTACTGCATACTCATATCTCTACAACCCTAGCGTCACCGAACCTTAAGTGTGTAGACCCTACGGGTTCGGGAGACATGCAGACATGACCGAGATGCCTCTCCGGTCAATAACCAACATCGGGATCTGGATACCCATGTTGGCTCCCACATGCTCCTCGATGATCTCATCGGACGAACCACGATGTCGAGGATTCAATCAATCCTGTATACAATTCCCTTTGTCAATCGGTACGTTACTTGCCCGAGATTCGATCGATGGTATCCCAATACCTCGTTTAATCTCGTTACCGGCAAGTCACTTTACTCGTACCGTAATGCATGATCCCGTGACCAGACACTTGGTCACATTGAGCTCATTATGATGATGCATTACCGAGTGGGCCCAGAGATACCTCTCCGTCATACGGAGTGACAAATCCCAGTCTCGATTCGTGCCAACCCAACAGACACTTTCGGAGATACCCGTAGTGCACCTTTATAGTCACCCAGTTACGTTGTGACGTTTAGCACACCCAAAGCACTCCTACGGTATCCGGGAGTTGCACAATCTCATGGTCTAAGGAAATGACACTTGACATTTGGAAAATCTCTAGCAATACGAACTACACGATCTTTGTGCTACGCTTAGGATTGGGTCTTGTCCATCACATCATTCTCCTAATGATGTGATCCCGTTATCAATGACATCCAATGTCCATAATCAAGAAACCATGACTATCTGTTGATCAACGAGCTAGTCAACTAGAGGCTCACTAGGGACATGTTGTGGTCTATGTATTCACACGTGTATTACGATTTCCGGATAACACAATTATAGCATGAATAATAGACAATTATCATGAACAAAGAAATATAATAATAACCATTTTATTATTGCCTCTAGGGCATATTTCCAACATCCCTCTCCCACTGGGCCTCTCGGCCCACCTGGCCATCAGCCAGGCCGGCCCACTCCCCACACCCCTCACTCGCCTATATGGCCCGGCTCCCCCGACCAAACCCTAACCCCACTCCCCCGATCCACTTCCCCACCCCCACGTTCCCCTCGCTCCCTCTGCCGCGCCCCCGATCCAGATCGAGGGACAGGGACCCCAGCGACCGCGCCGCCCCGCGCCCTGACGCCGGCACCCGAGCCCGCCGCCCCGTCGCGACCCCCCGACCTTGCCTCTGCCCCGACGGTAGCCGGCACCCCCGTCGCAACTTGCCTCGTCCGCGTCGCAGCTCATTGTCGTCCGTGCCCCATCGACCGTTACCAGCTCGCCGGACCACCGCCTTGTCCTCCACCTCCTGGACGGACGCCGTCCTCGACCTCTTCCCCGACCGGCCTCCCCGAGCCCACTGCCGTTCCCTACAGCTCCCCGTGAGCTCCTCTTCCTCCTCAACCCTCCCTCACGCGCTCACCGCTCGTCGTAGTCACCACGACCACCGCGCCTCAATCCCGTTCGGTCCGTGCACGTCCACGGCTCCCGCGCCCGCCTGCGAATGGCCTTGCCCGCGCCGTTCACCACCTCCGTCGGTGCCTCGCTGTTGTCGCCTATGTGTCGCCCGTGCTCCCTCGCCTCTGCCACTCTTTGGACGCCACCCGGGGCCGCGTGGCCTTCGCCGCGCCGTGCCCTTCCGGCCGATCGCCGCGGCTGCCGACACCCCACTGCCTGCGCGTCCTGCTACTCCCCATCGCCCGACGACCTCGCTCCGTGTTCGAGCGGGCTACGCCCACGCCCGGCCTGTTAGCCCGTGCCCGCTAACCGGCCTGGGCCACTGCCCAGTGGCCCCTTATAGCCCCCTGTATTAAAAAAAGTTTTATAAATAATAATAATTAATAAAGATGATTAATTAGTTAATTAATTAGTTAATCAAGTAATTAATTAAATTAATTAACCTTACTTAAATATTCTAATTAGCTAATTTAGTTAATTTAACCTGCTAAGTCTATGACAGAACGGCTCCACACGTCAGGTTGACCCTGGTCAAGTCTGTTGACCGCTGACGTCGTGATGACGTCAGGCTGATGTCATAATCACGGTTTTTGAATTAATTTAAATCTGGTAATTCTAGAAATAGAATAAACTTTGAAAATTAATAGAAATTAACTGTAGCTCGGATGAAAAAGTTCTCTACAGGAAAGTTGCTCAGAACAACGAGATGAATCTGAATACACGGTCCTTTCATTCGCCACACGTCCCTAGCATAGGAAATGTTGAACTTTTCCCCTCTGGTTTATTTGTCTGACAGATGACCGAAACCGGGAATACTTTCCCAGATGTCTCCCCCTTCGCCAGTATCACCTAGCGCTGCGTTAGAACACCTCTAGCTTCGCTTATTGTCATGTTATGCATATGATTGCGTGTATTTACTGTTTCTTCCCCCTCTTCTCTCCGGTAGACCCCGAGACCGATGCTGATGCCCCTGTGATCGACTACGTCGACGACGACCCTCCTTCTTCTCTGAGCAACCAGGCAAGCCCCCCCTTTGATCATCCCGATATCGCCCATTCTATACTCTCATGCTTGCATTAGATTTTGCTACTATTATTGTTTGCTCCTATTCTGATGCATAGCCTACTTTTGTACCTGCTATTGTTACCTACCTGCTTATCCTATACTGCTTCGTATAGGTTGGTTAGTGATCCATCATTGACCCCCACTTTTCCTTGTTGCCCCCATTTCATCTTCGACGACTCGATCGACGTGATCAACGACCAGAGCCCGACACCTCACATCACATCACGCCCCTTTAGTTGCTCGACTCTGCAGAGCTACTATCGAGTGCTGAGGGTGATCCCTCATAACGCACTCCTGATGATAATTCTGTAGTGTAGCTATTCGGTCGTGGTCATCGAGGGTGATTTCCTCTTTCACCATTTCTGATACAGCTCTGTCACTCAACACCTCAAGTGTGAACCTTGAGGGTGGTCCCTCTTACATTCACCTTGATGATTACATTGAGTGGAATCCACCGGGGGTGATTCCTTGGGTTTTCCCCTTGATGTCTGGACACACAGTTACCTTGACTTTACTTGAGACCATTGTTGAAGTCGTGTCGGCCCTGAGGGGTACCCGCAAGTTGATGTGTAAGTCGGGCGGGCCCGTTGAGCACCCGCGAGTTTTCCACGTGGCACGGCCGGGCAGTCTGGGCCCTTGCCGTAAGTCCATGAGACGGGGCGACATGGTCACCTTATCCTGAGTCTCTGCTTGTTTCCGTGAGCCCCCAATGCACTAACATGTTTGGGTATTTGTTCTCAGTTTGCCTCTGGCCTTTACGCACTAACCACCATGGGAGAATAGATATGGGCCTCAACATCGCAGTATCAGCCGAAGCTTTGTCAGACGTCCAGTTCAGCAGTGCGGCACGGTCGGATCATGCTGGCCATCCGAGGTGGTGCTGGTATTCACCCTACGTGCAACGAACCGGAGTGCTGCGGGCGATGGGCCCAGACCCCGGAGTGCTTAGGATGTAGACCGGCGGGGACCTCTCTGCTGAGCCTAGGTAGGGCTGCGACGTGTTGATCTTCCGAGGGCGAGCATTGACCCCAGAAAGGTGTGTCCAGCCAGAGTGATCGAGCGTGTTGGGTAACGTGGTGCACCCCTGCAGGGAAGATATATATTCGAATACCGTGTCCGTGGTAATGGACGTTCAGACTTATATCCTGATCTTATATAACTAGAAATGGATACTTGAGATATGTGATGGATATGTGGCTCCGGGATTGCTTTCTCGCAGGGAGTCGAGGAAGGATCTCTAGGCGTTGGTTCTACAACATGTTTGTTAAATATTAAATTAATATTCTTTACTCTCCTACATGCTGCAAGATGCTCGGAGCTGCGTGAAGATGCTAGTCTTTGATAGGCTAGGCCTTCCCCCTCTATTCTGGCATGCTGCAGTTCAGTCCCCAGATACAAACCTTTCATTTGATACTAGTGCATTCCTTAGTATAGATATAATGCTTGCGAGTACTTTGGATGAGTACTCACGGTTGCTTTGCTACCCCCTTTTCCCCCTTCCTTCTTCTTTTCGGTTGATACAACCAGATGGTGGATCCCTGGAGCCAGATGCCACCGCTGACGGATGCTGCTACTTAGAGACCACCGACGACCAGGAGTAGTTAGGAGGTCCCAGGCAGGAGGCCTTGCCTCTTCGATCATTGTTGTTTTTGTGTTTGCCTTCTTAAGGCACCCTTGTTTCACTTATGTCTGTACTCAGATATTGTTGGTTCCGCTGACTCTTGTGTATCGAGCTTGTATTCGAGCCCTCGAGGCCCCTGGCTTGTAATATAAAGCTTGTATTATTTCATTTTGTGTCTAGAGTTGTGTCGTGATATCTTCCCGTGAGTCCCTGATCTTGATCATACACATTTGCGTGTATGATTAGTGTACGATTGAATCGGGGGCGTCATAGATGCCTACCGGGGCAGCCCCAAGCTTAGAGGCTTGATACTTCTTGGAATATTATCTTGGGGTGCCTTGGGCATCCCCAAGCTTGAACTTTTGTGTCTCCTTAATTCCTCCCATATCATGGTTTCTCTATTTCTCAAAAACTTCATCCACATAAAACTCAACAAGAACTCGTGAGGTAAGTTAGTATAAAACAATGCAAAACCTTATCATTTTCTACTGTAACAAATAACTAAAATTATTATTCAACATTGCATACTAAATGTATCTGCATATTTAATACTCCTATCCTCAAATAGAGTCATTAAACAAGCAAACATATGCAAACAATGCAAACATAACAGCAATCTGCCAAAACAGTATAGTCTGTAAAGAATGCAAGATTCATCATACTTCCCTAACTCCAAAAATTATGAGAAAAATATTACGCTGTAGGAGATTTATCAGAGCTTATTATTCATAAAGTTTCAACAATATATCTTTCTCTGACTTTTCTAGGGAATTTTTGTAACAGCGGTAAACTTTCTGTTTTCAAGCAACATGTATACTAGCAAAATAAGCATGGTAAAGGCTATCCTTGACATTTTTATTGAAAATAGACATGCAAAAAATTATTTTAAATAACAGCAAGCAAATACTAACTAAATAAAATGACGCTCCAAGCAAAACACATATCATGTGACGAATAAAAATATAGCTCCAAGTAAAGTTACCGATGAACGAAGACGAAAGAGGGGATGCGTTCCGGGGCATCCCCAAGCTTAGGCTCTTGGTTGTCCTTGAATATTAACTTGGGGTGCCTTGGGAATCCCCAAGCTTAGGCTCTTGCCACTCCTTATTCCATAGTCCATCAAATCTTTACCCAAAACATGAAAACTTCACAACACAAAACTCAACACAAAACTCGTAAGCTCTGTTAGTATAAGAAAATAAACCACCACTTAGGTACTGTTGTGAACTCATTATTTATTCACATTGGAGTAATATATACTGTATTCCAACTTATATATGGTTCATACCCTCCGATACTACTCATAGATTTATCAAAATATGCAAACAACACATAGAAAACAGAATCGGTCAAAAACAGAACAGTCTGTAGTAATATGTATCAAACATATACTTATGAAACTCCAAAAATTCTAAAATAAATTGATGGACCCTGAGGAATTTTTATATTAATAATCAGCAAAAATAATCAACCTAAAAGCACTCTCCAGTAAACAATGACAGGTAATCTTGTGAGTGCAAAGTTTCTGTTTTTTACAGCAACATAGCATAGACTTCACCCAAGTCTTCCCAAAGGTTCTACTTGGCACAAACACTAATTAAAACACAAAACCACATCTAACCAGAGTATAGATGAATTATTTATTACTAAAAAGGAACAAAAAGCAAGGAAAACAATAAGTTGGGTTGCCTCCCAACAAGTGCTAACATTTAACGCCCCTAGCTAGGCATGATGATTTCAACGATGCTCACATAAAAGATAAGAATTGAAACATAAGGAGAGCATCATGAAGAATATGACTAGCACATTCAAGTCTAACGCACTTCCTATGCATAGGGATTTTGTGAGCAAACAACTTATGGGAACAATAATCAACTGGCATAGGAAGGTAAAACAAGCATAGCTTCAAAATTTTCAACACATAGAGAGGAAACTTGATATTATTGCAATTCCTACAAGCATATGTTCCTCCCTCATAATAATTTTCAGTAGCATCATCAATGAATTCAACAATATAACTAGCACATAAAGCATTCTTTTCATGATCTACAAGCATAGAAATTTTACTACTCTCCACATAAGCAAATTTCTTCTCAAGAATAGTAGTGGGAGCAAACTCAACAAAATAACTATCATGAGATTGAAAATTAAGATTAAGAGTACAAGTTTCATGGTTATAATTTTTCTTTATAGCGTACATGTCATCACAATAATCATCATAGATAGGAGGCCCGCTATGATCATAATGTATTTTCTCATCAAAACTTGGGGCAGTAAAAATATCATCCTCATCAAACATAGCATCCCCAAGCTTGTGGCTTTGCATGTCATTAGCATCATGGGTATTCAAAGAATTCATACTAACAACATTGCAATCATGCTCATCATTCAAAGATTTAGTGCAAAACATTTTATAGATTTCTTCTTCTAGCACTTGAGCACAATTTTCCTTTTCATCATACTTACGAAAGATATTAAAAAGATGAAGCGTATGAGACAAACTCAATTCCATTTTTTGTAGTTTTCTTTTATAAACTAAACTAGTGATAAAACAAGAAACAAAAAGATTCGATTGCAAGATCTAAAGATATACCTTCAAGCACTCACCTCCCCGGCAATGGCGCCAGAAAAGAGCTTGATGTCTACTACGCAACCTTCTTCTTGTAGACGTTGTTGGGCCTCCAAGTGCAGAGGTTTGTAGGACAGTAGCAAATTTCCCTCAAGTGGATGACCTAAGGTTTATCAATCCGTGGGAGGCGTAGGATGAAGATGGTCTCTCTCAAACAACCGTGCAAAAAAATAACAAAGAGTCTCTTGTGTCCCCAACACTACCAATATAATGGTAGATTGTATAGGTGCACTAGTTCGGCGAAGAGATGGTGATACAAGTGCAATATGGATGGTAGATAAAAGTATTTGTAATGTGAAATTATAAAAACAGCAAGGTAACAAGTGGTAAAAGTGAGAGTAAACGGTATTGCAATGATAGGAAACAAGGCCTAAGGTTCATACTTTCACTAGTGCAAGTTCTCTCAACAATAATAACATAATTTGATCATATAACTATCCCTCAACATGCAACAAAGAGTCACTCCAAAGACACTGATAGCAGAGAACAAATGAAGAGATTATGGTAGGGTACGAAACCACCTCAAAGGTATCCTTTCTGTTCTATCTATTCAAGAGTCCATAGTAAAATAACACGAATCTATTCTTTCTGTTCAACCTATCATAGAGTTCATACTAGAATAACACCTTAAGACACAAATCAACCAAAACCCTAATGTCACCTAGATACTCCATTGTCACCTCAAGTATCCGTGGGCATGATTATACAATATGCATCACACAATATCAGATTCATCTATTCAACCAACACAATGTACTTCAAAGAGTGCCCCAAAGTTTCTACCGGAGAGTCAAGACGAAAACGTGTGCCAACCCCTATGCATAGGTTCATGGGCGGAACCCGCAAGTTGATCACCAAAACATATATCAAGTGGATAACGTGAATATCCCATTGTCACCACAGATAAACAAGGGAAGACATACATCAAGTGTTCTCAAATCCTTAAAGACTCAATCCGATAAGATAACTTCAAAGGGAAAACTCAATCCATTACAAGAGAGTAGAGGAGGGAGAAACATCATAAGATCCAACTATAATAGCAAAGCTCGCATACATCAAGATCATGCCATAGAGAGAACACGAGAGAGAGAGAGAGAGAGATCAAACACATAGCTACTGGTACATACCCTCAGCCCCGAGGGTGAACTACTCCCTCCTCATCATGGAGAGCGCCGGGATGATGAAGATGGCCACCGGTGATGGGTTCCCCCTCCGGCAAGGTGCCGGGACGGGCTCCCAAGAGGTTTTTGGTGGCTACAGAGGCTTGCTGTGGCGGAACTCCCGATCTATCTACGTCTTTGAAGGTTTTAGGGTATATGGACTTATATAGGTGAAAGAACACTACTAGGGAAAAGCCTATACACAGAATCTTACCAGCAGCGCGCTTTAAAATCAGGCGCTGCTGCTATGTAGCAGTAGCGCTCGCTTTCAAAACTCGCTGCTGAAACAAGTTTATCAGTAGCGCGCACACTCTAGGACGCGCTACTGCTAAAATTCCCACGCCGCCGCCGCGAGGCCAGTTATAGCAGCAGCGCGTTAATACAAAGAGCGCTACTGCTACGGATCATAGCAGCAGCGCATTTACGCAATAATCGCTACTACTAAGGTTACTACAAAAATTTAGTCCCACCTCGCTCCATGAAGAGAGTTTGCACCACCTTAAATATGTTACTTATACAACTTTCACAAGCACTTGGTCTTCATTGATGTGACACCCGGATAAGCAAGCTACAGTAACCTCTGCTAATGACGCCATGTCACCTCCGTTACTGTCGCTAATCTCGCGTTAGTTCAAAACGATTCGAATTCAAATTTGAATTTTTGGCAAACAAACCAAGTTTTCAAACTTTAAAACAAAATGTTCGGACCGTGTCAAATATTGCATAGATAATTATGGTGAAGTAAACACATTTTTAGAAAATGCATAAATATTTTAAATTGAATAAAACAGAAAGGAAAATAAATAAAAAGAAACAAATGAAAGGAAACAAAATAAAACAAAAACAACAGACCCCCCCCCCCCCGCTGGGCCAAGTGGCCCAGCTGGCCTCCGCCGCCCGAACAGGCCGGCCCAACCGACCAAAGGCCCAATCGGCCAACCCCACTCCTCTCCTTATCCCCCCGCAACCCTAGCCGCCACCCCACTCGTCCACTCCCCCCCACTCGCTCCTCCCACGTTCCCCTCGCTCCCTCGTCTGGATCGAGGCAGGGGAGCCAGATCTCGCGTCGCCGGCGTCGCCCGTCACCACCCCCCCCTCGCCGGACGCCTCCTCGCCTCACCCCGAGTCGCCCCGGCGCCCGTCCACGCGCTGCCCTCGATCTGGAGTTGGGACTCGGTCCCGACGCCACCACCGCTTGGAGTCCCCCTCGCCGGAATTACGTCGCCACGCCGGACCGATCCGCCATCGCCCGGAGCTCCACGGGCCTCCTCCCCGTCGCCCGGTCGTCCTCGACCTCCCCGAGCACACTGCCAAGACCCTACAACCGCCATGAGACCCAGCCTCTCCCCCTCTCTCCCTCCAGCCGTGACCCCCTCTCCGGCCACTGCCACCTGTGTCGGGACGACCGCGCCCACGGCATGCGCCCGTGGCCGCGCCTCGCACGCGCCCCGTCCCGTGCGCGCCCACCGTGGCCGCGCCCCGCCCCGTGCGCGCCCACCATGCCGCCTTCCCCCGCTCTGCTGCAGCCTCGCCGGCCCGCGCCCCCCCCGCACAAACCCTCGCTCCGGCTTTGCCGCGCCATGGCCGCCCCCTTCCCTTCCCCGGCGGCTGCGGCCGCCCGTTGCAGTGGCCGGCGACGCCTCGCCGTTCCCCTAGTTGGCTTGGGCGGGCGCCCATTCGGGCTGGCGCCCGTCGCCTGCACGCCCGAACCCGATAGGCCCCTAGGGGCCTATGACAAACTGGGCCCGTGCCCTAGAACGTTTTATAAAAAAAGGAATTAAAATAAAAATGAATTAATAAAATTAATAATTAATTAATTAGTTAATTAGTGAATTAATTAACTTAATTAATCTTGTTTAATTAACCTAATTAACTATTGATAATTAATTAAACTATAATTAGATTAGTTAAATCCTAATTAGTATAAGCAGAGTATGACATGTGGGCCCACACGTCAGGTTGACCAGTCAACTCTATTGACTGCTGACGTCAGCATGACATCATGCTGATGTCATTATTCCATTTTCGAATTAATTTAAATAACTAATTAAATTCCAGAAATTAATAAAATCTTTAGAAAATCATAACTTTTAATCCGTAACTCGGATTAAATTATTTTCAACATGAAAGTTGCTCAGAACGACGAGACGATTCCGGATACGCAACCCGTTCGTCCGCCACACCCCCCTAACCTATCGAACTCGCAACTTTCCCCCTCCGGCTCCTTTGCCCGAAAACACGGAACCCCGGTAATACTTCCCGGATGCTTCCCCCCTTCACCGGTATCACCTCATACCGCGGTAGAACACGTCTAGCTCTGCTTGTTATCCTGTTATGCACTTGCTTGCTATGTATTTACTGTTTCTCCCCCCTCTTCTCTTCGGTAGACCCCGTGACGATGTTGATGCCCCAGTTCGACTACGGAGTTGACGACCCCTCTCTCTTGCCAGAGCAACCAGGCAAGCCCCCCCCTTGATCACCAGATATCACCTATTCTCCTCTATACTGCTTGCATTAGAGTAGTGTAGCATGTTACTGCTTTCCGTTAATCCTATTCTGATGCATAGCCTGACATTGTTGCTACATCTGTTGATACCTTACCTGCAATCCTAAATACTTAGTATAGGATGCTAGTTTATCATCATTGGCCCTACATTCTTGTCAGTCTGCCTTGCTATACTATTGGGCCGTGATCACTCGGGAGGTGATCACGGGTATATACTATACATACATACATACTATACAGATGGTGACTAAAGTCGGGTCAGCTCGATGAGTACCCGCAAGTGATTCTGATGAGGGGGCTGAAAGGACAGGTGGCTCCATCCCGGTAGAGGTGGGCCTGGGTTCCCGACGGCCCCCGACTGTTACTTTGTGGCGGAGCGACAGGGCAGGTTGAGACCACCTAGGAGACAGGTGGGCCTGGCCCTGTTCGGCGTTCGCGGATACTTAACACGCTTAACGAGATCTTGGTATTTGATCTGAGTCTGGCCATTTGGTCTATACGCACTAACCATCTACGCAGGAGTAGTTATGGGTATCCCGGCGTCATGGTATCAGCCGAAGCCTTCTTGACGTCAGCGACTGAGCGGCGCGCGCCGGATTGGACTGCGTAACGCAACTTCCTTTGTAATGGAGGTTGCTAGGTCTGCTTCCGGCCGCCTACGCAACATGCAGGTGTGCTAAGGGCGATGGGCCCAGACCCCTGTGCGCTTAGGTTTAGACCGGCGTGCTGACCTCTCTGTTGTGCCTAGGTGGGGCTGCGACGTGTTGATCTTCTGAGGCCGGGCATGACCTAGGAAAGTGTGTCCGGCCAAATGGGATCGAGCGTGTTGGGTTATGTGGTGCACCCCTGCAGGGAAGTTAATCTATTCGAATAGCCGTGATCTTCGGTAACAGGACGACTTGGAGTTGTACCTTGACCTTATGACAACTAGAACCGGATACTTAATAAAACACACCCTTCCAAGTTCCATAGACAACTCGGTGATCACTTTTCCATAGGGCGACGAGGGGAGGATCGCCGGGTAGGATTATGCTATGCGATGCTACTGGAGATGCTACTTGGAGGACTTCAATCTACTCTCTTCTACATGCTGCAAGACGGAGGCTGCCAGAAGCGTAGTCTTCGATAGGACTAGCTATCCCCCTCTTATTCTGGCATTCTGCAGTTCAGTCCACTGATATGGCCTCCTTACACATATACCCATGCATATGTAGTGTAGTTCCTTGCTTGCGAGTACTTTGGATGAGTACTCACGGTTGCTTTCTCCCCCCCTTTTCCCCCTTTTCCTTTCTTTCTGGTTGTCGCAACCAGATGCTGGAGTCCAGGAGCCATACGCCACCGTCGACGACGACTCCTACTACACCGGAGGTGCCTACTACTACGTGCAGCCCGCTGACGACGACCAGGAGTAGTTAGGAGGATCCCAGGCAGGAGGCCTGCGCCTCTTTCGATCTATACCCCAGTTTGTGCTAGCCATCTTATGGCAACTTGTTTAACTTATGTCTGTACTCAGATATTGTTGCTTCCGCTGACTCGTCTATGATCGAGCACTTGTATTCGAGCCCTCGAGGCCCCTGGCTTGTATTATGATGCTTGTATGACTTCTTTATGTTTTAGAGTTGTGTTGTGATATCTTCCCGTGAGTCCCTGATCTTGATCATACACATTTGCATGCATGATTAGTGTACGATTGAATCGGGGGCGTCACAAGTTGGTATCAGAGCCGACTGCTTGTAGGAATCCCCCTTCCACACTCCTTGGCCGAAGTCGAGTCTAGACATTGCAAAATTTTTCCTAACATGGCTGTGTGCCTTACGGGCCCACGTCGCCATTGGGTGGTACTAGGATCTTTTACTCCTCGACCTTTACTCTGGGATTCTAAACTCTCTTCTATTCGGGTTAAACAATTTTTTTTTTCTAAAATCTAACTTTAGGTTCTCGAAAATACTTTCTCCCGAAGAGGTCCTTCAGTCCAGATGATCACCGACTGCACCAGAAGATTTTGGAGATACTCTTTGATATTCTCTCAAGACTTTGTGCCCATCGCTTTTGCTATTGCCGACCACCGATAAATCCTTATGGATAACTACTTACACTTGCCATTCATATGATCATCCCCCATTGATCTTGTTATTACAAGATACCCCGAAGTTTTCTCTATTGTTCCGAGAATACTTTGTGCCTACTGCCTAGCAGTTCTTTGCCACAGGAATACCCCTTCAAATAAATTCTCGCACTTATCGAGTATCCACTCATCCCCCAGTTGTTCATGTGTTACACAAAAGACTTCGAAATACCATTCGATATCCCGAAAATCTTCAGCAACCTATTGCTCTGGAATTTCTTGTTTGCTTTCATTATGATTAATCCCATAAGTGTAGTAATCATATTGGCATCCTTTGTCACCATCATTTTTGAGTCCGTTGATTCAATACGTTGTGAATGTTCGCAATCATCAGTCGAGTCCTAGGATTATCTTTCCGGCTCAGACGTCATTTTGAACATGAGCTGGTTCTCGACCAAACTATCTGTCGTCGATTGTGCCTCTGGTATATTCAATTGATCCATCCTTGATCAGAACGTCTGCTTCTGATCCTTTGTTTTGGAAATCATAATTCCTTTGCATTTAAGCTTTGAATTATTCAGATGATTCCATAACCTGTTGCATTTGCATTCCTTCCTCTTCTGGTTGAGTATCGATACTCACATCAGATCCTTTGTGGACCATCAAGTCCTTTGTTGGATTGTTATCCGACAGTGTCCTTCACATTTGATCACTTTGTGAGTTCCTTCCCTGATACATAATGCCTTTGTCAAGTTGTATCCTCTGCTTGGCCAACCATGCTCTGCTTTCGGGCTTGTGTTATTTACTCTTGAAACTTGTGGTATATGTTTCTAAGAAGCCCCTACGGGTTGAACATATGCCTTCTCTAAACCGTGTGAACCCGAAAGTTTTCACGAATCATACTCTTCTGGTGCTTCGCCAGATAAAATTTCAACACTGCAACTTCATCGAACGTGGGAATTAAATGAAAGGTTATGCATTGGAGAAGTGGGAGTCGACCTTGAACTTTGTGTTCATACCCATGGACACGATGTAGATCCTATCATGGAAGATTCTTGTAACTATTTCCTTGATATAATATCCTTTGGTATCGGTGAATTGATCCTTTGCAATCGTGGTTCCGACCATGTCCTCCTTTAAATACCATTTCCTGTGCAAGTTTAAGCACTTGTCTTCTATAGAGCAATACCCCAGTCCAACCTCTTCTTGGATCTGGTGTCGAGTATTACCCCCTGGTATCTCGAGATTATCATGGAACTGCATGACTTCTTATGAGTTATTCATCAAGTGCTACCTTCCCACTGATTCCATTTTTTCACGGGCTCTGAGTTATTAAACACTCAAAGACACCGATGACTGAACCGAGTCCGCACTACGGTTCAACATCTCTTCAGTAAGTTTCTATAAGTACGAGTTTGTACCCGATCACGCCATTCCTAGCCTGTTTGGCTATATCATTGTCGTGATGATTCTAACTGTGCTACCTGGTCCTTCTTCTCGGAGCACAAATTTCGACGGTGAGCTAATCTTACAATCGATCTTCCTTGTCATATCATTACGCCTTGAACAGCAAGCTTGATTTCGTGTTTGTGCCATACCCGTGGTTCCAATAACCTTTCGCTTCACCATTCCTTTGGCTTGATGTCATCGTTGATCGATTACATCTTCATGAAACCTCTCAATAAATGTGTCATGATCATCATCAACATTCTGAGCTCTTCAAGGATATTGATCGAGTTCATGTTGAGAAATACCATCCTTGCCCCTCGCTGATTTGTGTTATCATCGAGAACATCCTTGTCTTCCTCGACACAAATGTGTTCTTGTTTTGGATTGGATCTTGAGTTCCTTGCTATCCAGTATTTGTTCTTCTTTACCTTGGAGTATTACCATCTTTTATGTCAAGAATGTCATGAGGATTACTCCACCTCTTAAGAATTCTTGGTATAGTGATACTTCTCACCACCACCATTCTTTCATGGTCCTCGTGTTGATTCCAATCGGGGTACCAACAAGTGAACAGTGGTGTTTGGATCCTGCAATTCTAGCAACCCTATTACTTTGAAGTTAATGGCCGGCCGTTCATTCTTAGACTATTGATTATTGAATCACCATTCTGACATTGGTCGTGCAACCCAACCCATATTTCGGGCGCACCTTTCAACAACTGTGTATGTTTTCCTCCAGCATACATCATTAAGTCATTTGATCTGGCTAACGTTATCTCCTTGTTCACATAGTTGTGGAAATCCATCCTTTTGGAAATGTCAATGGATTGTCGCTGAGTCAATCAGTCACCTCCTCACCTCTCCTTGATTTAATGATGAACTCTTGTTTTGGAACTCGCTTCCATAGTTCATTTCCTGAAAATCTTACAATGTCAACTCGTCAATTGTGTTGCACCTTTTCTTCTCAGGCATCCCGAGTCTAAGGTATCTTGACACCAATCAGATCTGAATCTCAGTCAGATATGATGGTTGGAACATATTTTCAAGAGTTATAACATTGGTCCCTATATGCCCCGGTAAGGTGATGTCATGCCTAGCACACCGGACCAGAGGACCTAGTGTTATAATTTCCTTTGTAACAAGGTTAATCATTTTTCCATGAGGAAACTGAATGCCTGTTTAATGAGTTTATCCTGATGGATCCTTTGTGTATCCAAAATCCGATTTTTGCTTGAAGACCATGTCAATGCTATCTCGAAGCATGTCTGTGGTACTCCGATTTTCAACAAGAACATTTAAAGCCCAATGCTAAATGCTTCTTGATCAATTATCCAAACACCGTTGTATGGGTAATGTCATGAAAATTTCTCTTCCCTTTCCTAAAGGGGTTTTCTACGTTATATCCCGTCATGAATATCATGCGTTGCTTGCCCTTGGGAAGGATATACCCCCTGATATATGTGTTTAAACACATTTTCCTTTCCATTGTTCTGTTTAATCTGATAATCTTATTTTCCTTTCCATTGGTTGGTTTAACCTTTCTTGAGGTCTATATAATCTAAGCAGTATTATTCTCCTGCTTATGTAAACACCTCGGTGTACAACTCTGTCAGTAAGACCCTGTTACTATTGTTGATGACATTTCAGTAACCACCGATGGACGAGAACTTTGCCTATTGGTCCGCCTCGTTTCAACGAGCAGGAAAATGGTTCTCCTTGTCCCTCGCCTTGGTACCGATGTAGTTGCTGACATATAACTGACAGGCTAACCTCTGACATGCCTACTTGCATGATCGTGCAAGACATCACCGCCTTCCTACTTTTAACCCACATGGTGGGCCCATAACCCACAGTTCCACAGGATCGAAACCTGACTCTCCTGTACAACCTGATGTCAAAGTTATTCCTCGTGCTTGACTTTGTATGTAATTCACGGGCCACTTGCCTGTTGATCTATTCTGGTATCAGACACAATACTTATTCCCGTTGCTCTGAACCCCTTTCGCACTCTGCTTCAGGCAATGAATGATTGCCTATCCGCTTGAAACTTCTTATTACACCGTCTTACTTTGCTCTCGATGTGTGTCATTTGTTCAACTCGAGAGATACTCATATGTTCATTCTTGGGATACCCCCAGATGAATTTCCCTTATAACATCCTATCATTGTAGAGCTGCCCCTTACCTATTCGTAAGTACGATGGAGTTCCCCGAAGAAAGGACGACAACTTCATCATGATGCTTTGGAATAAAGAATTGAAGACATCAACGAAAGGGATTAACTTCTTCGAGAAGATCCATTAGAATAACCAGAACTTTCCCCCTTACTCCCCTCTTAAATCTCGGGACGAGATTTCTTGTAGTGGAGGAGAATTGTGACGCCCGGATAAGCAAGCTACAGTAACCTCTGCTAATGACGCCATGTCACCTCCGTTACTGTCGCTAATCTCGCGTTAGTTCAAAACGATTCGAATTCAAATTTGAATTTTTGGCAAACAAACAAAGTTTTCAAACTTTAAAACAAAATGTTCGGACCGTGTCAAATATTGCATAGATAATTATGGTGAAGTAAACACATTTTTAGAAAATGCATAAATATTTTAAATTGAATAAAACAGAAAGGAAAATAAATAAAAAGAAACAAATGAAAGGAAAACAAAACAAAACAAAAACAACAGACCCCCCCCCCCGCTGGGCCAAGTGGCCCAGCTGGCCTCCGCCGCCCGAACGGGCCGGCCCAACCGGCCAAAGGCCCAATCGGCCAACCCCACTCCTCTCCTTATCCCCCCGCAACCCTAGCCGCCACCCCACTCGTCCACTCCCCCCCCACTCGCTCCTCCCACGTTCCCCTCTCTCCCTCGTCTGGATCGAGGTAGGGGAGCCAGATCCCGCGTCGCCGGCGTCGCCCGTCACCACCCCCCCCCTCGCCGGACGCCTCCTCGCCTCACCCCGAGTCGCCCCGGCGCCCGTCCACGCGCCGCCCTCGATCTGGAGTTGGGACTCGGTCCCGATGCCACCACCGCTTGGAGTCCCCCTCGCCGGAATCACGTCGCCACGCCGGACCGATCCGCCACCGCCCGGAGCTCCACGCGCCTCCTCCCCGTCGCCCGGTCGTCCCCGACCTCCCCGAGCACACTGCCAAGACCCTACAACCGCCGTGAGCCCTGGCCTCTCCCCCTCTCTCCCTCCAGCCGTGACCCCCTCTCCGGCCACTGCCACCTGTGCTGGGACGACCGCGCCCACGGCATGCGCCCGTGGCCGCGCCTCGCACGCGCCCCGTCCCGTGCACGCCCACCGTGGCCGCGGCCCGCCGCGTGCGCGCCCACCATGGCCGCCTTCCCCCGCTCTGCTGCGGCCTTGCCGGCCCGCGCCCCCCCCACAAACCCTCGCTCCAGCTATGCTGCGCCATGGCCGCCCCCTTCCCTTCCCCGGCGGTTGCGGCCGCCCGTTGCAGTGGCCGGCGATGCCTCGCTGTTCCCCCAGTTGGCTTGGGCGGGCGCCCATTCGGGCTGGCGCCCGTCACCTGCACGCCCGAACCCGATAGGCCCCTAGGGGCCTATGACAAACAGGGCCCGTGCCCCAGAACGTTTTATAAAAAAAGGAATTAAAATAAAAATGAATTAATAAAATTAATAATTAATTAATTATTTAATTAGTGAATTAATTAACTTAATTAATCTTGTTTAATTAACCTAATTAACTATTGATAATTAATTAAACTATAATTAGATTAGCTAAATCCTAATTAGTATAAGCAGAGTATGACATGTGGGACCCACACGTCAGGTTGACCAGTTAACTCTGTTGACTGTTGACGTCAGCATGACATCATGCTGATGTCATTATTCCATTTTCGAATTAATTTAAATAACTAATTAAATTCCAGAAATTAATAAAATCTTTAGAAAATCATAACTTTTAATCCGTAACTCGGATTAAATTATTTTCAACATGAAAGTTGCTCAGAACGACGAGACGATTCCGGATACGCAACCCATTCGTCCGCCACACCCCCCTAACCTATCGAACTCGCAACTTTCCCCCTCCGGCTCCTTTGCCCGAAAACACGGAACCCCGGGAATACTTCCCGGATGCTTCCCCCCTTCACCGGTATCACCTCATACCGCGTTAGAACACGTCTAGCTCTGCCTGTTATCCTGTTATGCACTTGCTTGCTATGTATTTACTGTTTCTCCCCCCTCTTCTCTTCGGTAGACCCTGTGACGATGCTGATGCCCCAGTTCGACTACGGAGTTGACGACCCCTCTCTCTTGCCAGAGCAACCAGGCAAGCCCCCCCCCCTTGATCACCAGATATCGCCTATTCTCCTCTATACTGCTTGCATTAGAGTAGTGTAGCATGTTACTGCTTTCCGTTAATCCTATTCTGATGCATAGCCTGACATTGTTGCTACATCTGTTGATACCTTACCTGCAATCCTAAATACTTAGTATAGGATGCTAGTTTATCATCATTGGCCCTACATTCTTGTCAGTCTGCCTTGCTATACTATTGGGCCGTGATCACTCGGGAGGTGATCACGGGTATATACTATACATACATACATACTATACAGATGGTGACTAAAGTCGGGTCAGCTCGATGAGTACCCGCAAGTGATTCTGATGAGGGGGCTGAAAGGACAGGTGGCTCCATCCCGGTAGAGGTGGGCCTGGGTTCCCGACGGCCCCCGACTGTTACTTTGTGGCAGAGCGACAGGGCAGGTTGAGACCACCTAGGAGACCCTGTTCGGCGTTCGCGGATACTTAAAATGCTTAACGAGATCTTGGTATTTGATCTGAGTCTGGCCATTTGGTCTATACGCACTAACCATCTACGCGGGAGTAGTTATGGGTATCCCGGCGTCGTGGTGTCAGCCGAAGCCTTCGTGACGTCAGCGACTGAGCGGCGCGCGCCGGGTTGGACTGCGTTAACGCAACTTCCTTTGTAATGGAGGTTGCTAGGTCTGCTCACCGGCCGCGTATGCACCGTGCAGGTGTGCTAAGGGCGATGGGCCCAGACCCCTGTGTGCTTAGGTTTAGACCGGCGTGCTGACCTCTCTGTTGTGCCTAGGTGGGGCGGCGACGTGTTGATCTTCCGAGGCCGGGCATGACCCAGGAAAGTGTGTCCGGCCAAATGGGATCGAGCGTGTTGGGTTATGTGGTGCACCCCTGAAGAGAAGTTAATCTATTCGAATAGCCATGATCTTCGGTAACATGACGACTTGGAGTTGTACCTTGACCTTATGACAACTAGAACCGGATACTTAATAAAACACACCCTTCCAAGTTCCACAGACAACTCGGTGATCGCTTTTCCACAGGGCGACGAGGGGAGGATCGCCGGGTAGGATTATGCTATGCGATGCTACTGGAGATGCTACTTGGAGATGCTACTTGGAGGACTTCAATCTACTCTCTTCTACATGCTGCAAGACGGAGGCTGCCAGAAGCGTAGTCTTCGATAGGACTAGCTATCCCCCTCTTATTCTGGCATTCTGCAGTTCAGTCCACTGATATGGCCTCCTTACACATATACCCATGCATATGTAGTGTAGTTCCTTGCTTGCGAGTACTTTGGATGAGTACTCACGGTTGCTTTCTCCCCCCTTTTCCCCCTTTCCTTTCTTTCTGGTTGTCGCAACCAGATGCTGGAGTCCAGGAGCCAGACGCCACCGTCGACGACGACTCCCACTACACCGGAGGTGCCTACTACTACGTGCAGCCCGCTGACGACGACCAGGAGTAGTTTAGGAGGATCCCAGGCAGGAGGCCTGCGCCTCTTTCGATCTGTATCCCAGTTTGTGCTAGCCTTCTTAAGGCAAACTTGTTTAACTTATGTCTGTACTCAGATATTGTTGCTTCCGCTGACTCGTCTATGATCGAGCACTTGTATTCGAGCCCTCGAGGCCCCTGGCTTGTATTATGATGCTTGTATGACTTCTTTATGTTTTAGAGTTGTGTTGTGATATCTTCCCGTGAGTCCCTGATCTTGATCGTACACATTTGCATGCATGATTAGTGTATGATTGAATCGGGGGCGTCACAATTGAACTCTATGTGTAGGATCTGTGGCCGCAATTGGAATCCTCGCCTGTTCTTAAACCAACCGTCGAGGATTCCTATTGGCAAATCAGATTGTACTCAAAAAGACTATTGATGATCAATGTATTTTTTATGTCTATGTCTAACATAGCAGTAGAGCGTTCTCGGCGAAAGGCGCTACTGATAGGTCGTATGGCAGCAGCGCATTTTGCTATATCACGCTACTGCTAAGCCATTCCATCTCCCCCCACTCACCTATCCGATCCAGATCACACTCACACACACACTCGATCTCCCCCTCAACCCTCGCGCCGCCAATCCTCCACCGTCGCCCCTCCTCCGATCTGCGCTGCCGTCACGTCTTCCTCCTCGCCGGACTCGGTACCGGCCTCCTCCTCCGTCCTCCCTCCACTCACCGCTGGCCGACCCCTCCTCGCTCCGCCTTCCTCCTCCATTCTCCCTCCACTCGCCGCCGGCCATCCCCTCCTCGCTCCACCTTCCTCCTCTGTCCTACTCTCCTCTCCCTCCTCGAGTCACCCCTCCTTCTCCCTCCTCCCTGCTACATTTTTGATTTAGTAGGCTAGTTCATATGCAACATTCTGATTTAGTTGATATGATTCAGTTGATTTAGTTGATTTAGAACATTTTGATTTAGTTGATTTAGTAGGCTAGTTGATTTAGTTGATTTAGTAGGCTAGTTGATTTAGTTGATTTAGTAGGCTAGTTGATTTAGTTGATTTAGAACATTTTGATTTAGTTGATTTAGTATGCTAGTGGATTTAGTATGCTAGTTGATTTAGTTGATTTAGTATGCACCATTTTATTGTTACTTTTTCGGCAATAGGTGCCATCGAAATGCTTTGGTACGTGGTACCTTGTCATCTAATATGTTATTAGATCTTAGGATTATAATTGTCCATAAAATGGCGCCACCACCACTATGCTACTGTTTTTCTTTCCTGTGAAGTGAATCATTAATCCTTTGCTCATATTGCTTTAGGAAAATATCACATGCTACTGTTTTTCTTTCCTGTGAAGTGAATCATTAATCCTTTGCTCATATTGCTTTAGGAAAATGACGCCACCACCACCACCACTATGTCGACTGTGCAAGTCAAGGTACGCCAGCAGCCTTGCAACTGGCAAGCTGTTTGGCATCTACTTCCAGCCGAGTTTTCGTCATGCGGCGGTAAGAAATTAGATGAAATGTAACAACTATTTTATTTTTAGTGTTGGCATTACTGCATTGTGTCATTTTTCTTTTCTTACACAGACCATCCCATGCAATGTGAGGTTGACATTCAACAAGCTGACAGGAGACACTGTGACATTTGAGGCTCCTGGGGGCTGTACACTATGGAGGTCGAGAAAGGACGCAATATGTTGCAGATTGGAGGAGATGGATGGGCCCGTTTCCTCGCCCGCATGCGTCTTACTAGTGGTGAGTTGATCAACTTCTCCTTCAGAGCAGAAAGACCCAAGCTGGCTGTCATTTATCTCAACCTAGTGGAAGATGATGAAGATGCCGAAGATGATGAAGATGATGAAGATGATGCAGATGAAGAAGATGATGAAGATAATGAGGACCCACTCGATGAAGATGATGAGAACCCACTTCATGAAGCCATCGTAGCTCAAAGAATGAGGCTGAGTGAGGAGGAGGTGTGCAACCTATGGGACATAATTCCACCACGTGCTGACTTTGTCGGGGTGCCATTCGTGACCCGCCTGACAAGTACCATGGTCGATCGACATGATATGGTATGTTATACTTACAAATGCAAATTATCCGATGATATGCTTAGTGTAGACTCCAATGATATGTGGTGTGGAATCTAGTCATTGATATGCTTTAGTGTAGAGTCTGATCACATGCTTATTAGTGTAGAATCCAAGGAACTATTAATAGTGTAGATAACCCATATATACTTATTAGTAGAATTCATGATTAATTAGTACAAATGCATAGTACTGTGTCTTCTGATAGTGTAGAAATCTAGACTTAATAGAAATATATTTGTAAGAGTATGTGTGAGGCTATTTATTAATTGATATGTTTTTCTTATTCAGAAATTGCCAAAGAACCTATCTGTGAGTTGTGGTATCGAGCCTGATGAAGAAGGCTCAGCTGGACTGCGCCTTACCGCAAGGGGCTCCGTCACCACCTGTACTTACCGCATGGACACAGATGGTCGCACACACTTAAACTCGGTTGGGTGGAAGAGATTCCTCGTTGGCAAGAATCTTCGTGTTGGACAGGCCATCGTAATTACTATCAGGAACACCCACCGCCCAGGCTTGAGGATGATGATCGTCGTCGATATCATCTAGAACTACATATGTGTGTGTGTGGCTATATCATCTAGAACTACATATGATGATCATCGTCGATATCATGTAGAACTACATATGATGATTGTCGTCGATATCATCTAGAACTAAATATGATGATCGTCGTCGATGTCACCTTGTACTGCTTGAGGATGCATGTTGAGTATATATGAAATTGTTATCTAGTACTCCCTCAGTTCCAAATTACTCGTCGTGGTTTTAGTTCAGATTTGAACTAGAACCACGATGAGTAATTTGGAACCAAGGGAGTACTACCTAGTACCTATAATGCTTTATGAAATTGATATCAAGTAGTACCTAGTATCTGGAAATTGCAGTTTATTGAAGCTGGAGTGGGGAAATGGTGAAAGATATAACAGTAGCGCGGGCTCAGGAAATCGCTACAGCTAACTAATAGTAGCACATTCCGAAAATGCGTTGCTGATATAGTCAATAGTAGTAGCGCGGGTACAGACAGCGCTACTACTAACAGTTAGCTGTAGCGCCTTATTGGTAGCGCGGGTGCCCGCTCTGCTGATAGCCTCAAAACCCGCGCTACTACTAGGGTTTTTGCTAGTAGTGGAAGTCGGTCGGGTGAACCTCGTGGCTTCCTCGAAGCTTCTCTGACGTGCACTCCAAGTCCCCTGGATTGCTTCCATTCCAAAAATAACTTTCCCGAAGGTTTCATCCCGTTTGGACTCCGTTTGATATTCCTTTTCTTCGAAACACTGAAATAGGCAAGAAAACAACTATATGGGCTGGGCCTCCGGTTAACAGGTTAGTCCCAAAAATAATATAGAAGTGTATAATAAAGCCCATAATCATCCGAAACAGATAATATAATAGCATGAATGCTTCATAAATTATAGATACGTTGGAGACGTATCAGATACCGAATCTCAATATGCTTCGTCTTGAAGTGTTGCACCAGGTTGAGAGAGATCTTGATGGCACTTTCATTATCACACCAAAGAGGCACTTCGTCATAAATGACACAATAATCCTTCAAAGTTTGCCTCATCCATAGAAGTTGAGCACAACAACTACCGGCGACCACATACTCCGCTTCGGTGGACGAGAGAGATAGACAACTTTGCTTTTTAGAAGACCAACTTACCAAAGAGCGACCAAGAAATTGGCAACCTCCAAAGGTGGACTTCCTATCCACTCTGTCTCCTGCCCAATCTGAGTCTGAATAGCCCAAAATGTCGAAGTTGGCTCCTCTTGGGTACCACAATCCAAAGTTTGGGGTATGAGCCAAATATCAAAAGATTCGCTTGACCACCACATAGTGACTTTCCTTAGGTGCAGCTTGAAACCATGCACAAATTCCCACACTCAACATGATATCCGGTCTAGATGCACAAAGGTAAAGCAAGGAGCCAATCATGGAGCAAAATACCTTTTGATCCACCGCTTTACCATTGGGATCTATGTTAAGTTGGCATTTGACGGGCATTGGAGTGGATGCCGGCTTGACATCATTTAGCTTGAATCTCTTGAGCATGTCTTGAGTGTATTTTGCTTAGTTGATGATAGTGCATTCTCTTCCTTGCTTGATTTCAAACCCGAGGAAGAACTTCAACTCTCCCATCATGGACATCTTGAACTATGAGGTCATGAGAGCGGCAAATTACTCATTGAAAGCTTTGTTAGGGGAACCAAAGATATATCATCAACATATAGTTAGCATACAAACAACTCCCCTTTGACCTTCTTAGTAAAAAGAGTGGGGTCGATTTTCCCAATTTCAAACCCACGATCTTGCAACAACTCGGTAAGGTGCTCATACCACGCACGTGTGGCTTGTTTAAGGCCATAGAGTGCCTTGTCGAGTTGGTACACATGATCGGGGAAATAGGGATCCTCGAACCCCGGGGGTTGTTTGACATCCACCAACTCATTAATAGGACCATTAGGAAAAGCACTCTTCACATCCATTTGTTGCAACTTGAAGTTATGATGAGAAGCATAAGCAATCAACAAACGAATAGATTCAAGGAGAGCAACGGGAGAAAAGGTTTCACCGTAGTCGATACCCTCAACTTGGGAGTAGCCTTGTGCTACCAAACGAGCCTTGTTGCGATCAATGATCCCATGAGCATCTTGCTTGTTCTTGAATATCCACTTGGTTCCAATGACATTATGATTCCCCGTTGGCCTTGGCACCAATCTCCACACCTGGTTGTGCTCGAAGTTGTTGAGTTCTTCATGCATGGAATTGAGCCAATCCGGATCCTCTAGTGCCTCATAGACCTTTTGGGGTTCGACACAAGAAACAAACACGTGATGTTCGCAATGGTTTGCTAATTGTCTATGAGTGCTTACCCCCTTTCTTAGGCTTCAAAGCACATTCTTCATGAGATGACTATCGGTGTCAAAACCGGCGGATCTCGGGTAAGGGGTCCCGAACTGTGCGTCTAAGGTCGATGGTAACATGAGGCGGGGGACACGATGTTTACCCAGGTTCGGGCCCTCTCTATGGAGTTAATACCCTACTTCCTACTTGATTGATCTTGATGAATATGAGTATTACAAGAGTTGATCTACCACAAGATCGTAAGGACTAAACCCTAGAAGTCTAGCCTATGGGGATTATGATTGTGTATATCTGCCTCTACGGACTAAGCCCTCCAGTTTATATAGACACTGGAGGGGACTAGGGTTGTACAAAATCGGTTACAGAGAAAGGAATCTTCATATCCGGTCGCCAAGCTTGCCTTCCACGCTAAGGGAGAGTTCCATCCAGATACGGGACGAAGTCTTTGGTCTTGTATCTTCACAGCCCAACAGTCCGGCTTATGTAACATAGTCCGGCCGTTTGAGGACCCCTTAATCCAGGACTCCCTCAGTAGCCCCCGAACCAGGCTTCAATGACGAGGTGTCCGAGGCGTAGATTGTCTTCGGCATTGCAAGGCGGGTTCCTCCTATGATTTCTTAAAAGTACCTGATTAAAATAGCAGCATTCAGCTCTCCATTTAATGTCGCGCTCATCGGCTTCCACACCTTCGTGTCTTCAGCGTCCATGGGTCAAGCGAATATGAGAGGTCGGGTTATTTTTGCACATATCGCCCTGTCCATGTAAGAAAGGCGTCTATTTAAAGAGATTGGGATTTTTAGATCCATTCCACACTAAGTGAGGGATCCACAGAGCTCACTAGGAGAAACCATTCCACCATGGCTAGTGCTCCCAGCTCTTCCGCCCGTCCCCACGGCCCCGAAAAAGGCAACTGGGAGAGATGCTCCATTTCCCACAGTCAGCTAGTGAAGCTGCAGACACTGGGATTTCTTCCCCCTGCGGATCTAGCCCCCGTTTGAGCAGGGTTGATTCCCTTCAACGACGTGGCTCAGGCGGAGAATTTCCCCAATTCATCTAGGGGAACGAGTGTGCTTTGTTCCCATTCCTCCGAGGCCTTTTGGAGTGCTACGGCCTCCAACTGCACAGTTTCACTCCTGCCTCCATCCTACACATTGCGGGTTATGTCGCCCTCCGTGAGCAATTCCTGGGTTATGAGGCCCAGTTTGAATTATGGAGGAAACTATTCTGCCTCGTCCTCGTAACCAAGAGGGATCAATATTTGAAGTAGGCGGAGCCAAAGTGTGGCACGTTGCCGGGACCGGATACCTGTCTGGCATGCCGAAGAAGGCATCCGAATGGTTTTATATCGAGGACATCGCCCTTCCTGATCCATTCTGAATGGGTCTTCCCGAATTTTCAAGAGCTCCATTGAAGAAGCGCCACAGCTGGCGCCCTCGGAGCCTCAAGGAGGAAGATAGTGCGGAAGTCCGTCAATTGATGAGCAAGATAAAGACGCTCGCCCGGTCTGGATTATCAATAGTCGAGGTAATGGCGACTTCCATAGTGCGAGGGGTTCAACCACTCCAATACATAAGGTTTCCCATGTGGCACTACAATGGGGACGATGATGCCTCCCGCTGCGGTCGGAAGGGTCCGGACACCCCCGCCGCTTTGACCAAAATACTGGCCGAATTATACAAAGGGGATAAAGAGGAATTTGCTTGTATTAAGCGCTAGGCTGGATTTTCCATGTACAATCCTCCTAGCTGGGTGAGTTCTAATCCCACTACTCTTTTCATTCTGCTCCCAGAGTTGCTTTTCATGGACATTAATCCATCCATTTGTAACAGGAATGGTGGAAAATCACCCAGGAGCTCAAGAGCCCTGCACCACAGCCTGAGGACCACAACCGGGACCTCGACCCCGGATTCAAAGAGGATCCGGATATATTCGTGGAGCTCGAGGGCGGGTTGTTTTACCAGGCGAGCCATGATGGAATGGAAGTGGCCATTATCGCCGACTATCCCAGTCTTCTTCCTGCCTCACACGTAAGTAACTAGGAGACATTCTTCAAGAAGAGCTTCCTCGTTAAGCCTCACCCACCGCACTGTCTCGTGCTCTAAAGGGGAGGCACTCGGCACGCCATGCTGCACCTGAGGCAGCTCACAAGAGAGCGGCGCCTACGCCGGGCAGCCCTTTGAAGAGGAAGGCAAATAAAAATACAACCGAACCTTCCTCAAAGAGGTAAGGGCTTTTAAATACGCTCCTTGGCTGTCAGATCGAAGTATGACACTGTTCGTGGTGTCTCATCAGGAAAAGCATTCGCCAGACTATGTTCGGGGATCCTGCCAGTCATGCCTCAACCAGCCGGATTCCAGATCCTGCCTTTAGGACAGAGGATTGTTCTTTCGCAGATTGTTCTTTCGCAGATGATTCAGATGATGTATCCGTTACAAACTCTTAAGTGGAAAGTCCCATGAATCATCAGCGCCGGCAGGCCACTCTTCGAGACCACGACTTTTCAAATGAGGCATTCAACGCCTTCAGCTCGACTGATGCATACATCCGAGCTGCTCGAGATGGGCTTACCAGAGCCACTGACCAATATTTGAAAGATGTGCGGGTAAGTACATATTTGTACAAACCTGATAATTATATATATACCAGTAGCCCCCGAGACTTGAAACAGTTGGTACAACTGATTAAAGTATCAATGTGTAACCAGGTGCTCACAAGGAAGAACAACCTGTTGTCTCAGGAGCTAGAAAAGTGTCGGACCCAGCTAGCTGCTGCAACTGCCGAACTGGAGGAATCCAAGAAGGCCTCAACTGGTAATGGGTCCCTCCAACGAGAAAAAACAGAATTATATATACCAGTAATGCTAACACAGTTGCATATCTGATGATAGTATCGTCACATAATCCGGGAGAGGTCCCGGAAGTCGCGCGAGCGGGTGCACAAAAGACCGAAAGGAAACTTGCCGCTAGCGAATGTATAATTACACGGGCCAGGGAGGAGAAAAACAAACTCTAGGATTCCAATACCCAGTTGGGCGAAGAATTGAAAGATGTTCGGGCCCAGCTGGCTGACTCCGTGAAGGAAAATAAGAGGCTTCGTGGCGGCATATTTAGTATGTGTTCAAACGAACCTCTGTGTAATTCGGCAAGAAAAGGAACTGATAAAATTATGTCTATTGGTATGCTGACTGGCCGTCTCGAAGAGGATATGTCCGGATCCTCAAGCGGTCTGCTACAAGAGTTGTCGCAACTGCACGAGCAAGCTCGGCAGGCAATGCGGAGTGTTGCCAAGGCTTTATGGCCATCCACCTCCCCTCCAGGAAGTATGGAGGAGCTTGTACAGCTATTTAAGGGAGAACGGCGATGTTTTCGATTATGGAAGATATCGGCCTACCGCAAAGGTGCGCGAGAAGCCTGGGCCATGGTGAAAACACGGTATACCAAGCTAGATCCTAATCATATGGCCCGAGTCAGACCTTTAGGGTTAGATGGAAAAGAGATTCCTGATAGTCTGGTATATGACCAGGTAAAATTAGCCGCAGAATATTCTTAGCAGGATTGTAGGTTAGGCAACCTATTGGACGGCATAGAAGAGGAAATTTTTGAGTCAAATTGACTATGTATTTGCCTCTCTAGCCAGATTGTAAAATTTCATGGCAGACCTTTTCACTTTGGCCTGTTGACCCGAAGGTGTGGAGTGTTTCTGAATACCTGAGCGGCTAAATAAACCGTGGTATGCATGGAAACTAGGCATATGGGTCATAGTTGCTTGAACAGACCAGTTGTATCCGGCTATTATGTTATAGGAACAATTGTATTGGTGCCCCTAGTTGGGTCATGCTCGACTGATTTGCCCCTAGTTTTTCAATAATTGTGGTTTTGCCCAGCTCACTTCACTCGCCTTGTGTTTTTGCCCTTCTGGGGCGGTTTCGACCAATGAGCAGTCGCCACATGGCAAACCGTGATTGGTCGGAACCGCCCCAGAAGGGCAAAAACACAAGGCGAGTGAAGTGAGCTGGGCAAAACCGCAATTATAGAAAAACTAGGGGCAAACCAGTCGAGCGTGACCCAACTAGGGGCACGAATGCAAAAATCCCTATGTTATATTACATTGTGATTGTAAGAAACATCTTCCAGAGAGAATAGGTCCGTTAAGGGTTCCTTTCCCTGGGTGCGCATGCATTAACGTGCATGTCCGAACTGTGATTTGAAAAGTCGCAGTATATGTAACATCTGGGGGTTCATAGTGTAATGAGTAAAAAACTTCTTTAGTCCACCGACCGAATATTCCCTTAAGAACGCTAGCTTTTGGCTTCACCCAGTCTGAGATACACATCCAGATAATCCGGCAGTAACAATCGCAGAGGTGCTCCCTTTATGCCCTAGCCGAACTAACGGGAATGTAGGGCATAAGCATAGGAGCCAGGCAACCCAGCTTGGCCAAAACTTAAGTCATATCGATGCATATAATGGCAGAGAAAAGGTACATATGGAGAAAAGACACATATGTAATGAGCTTAATGCTCAGAAAATAATGATAATAAGCTTCTGTACAAGAAGCCCCCAGGTATAATGGACGTATGTAGATGAGTGCGTCATGAGTGTATGGTATAGCCGCACAAAAGCTTTAAGGCTATAAGAGAAAAAGCAAAAAGAGAGCTAAAAACAAATAATAGAAAGAAAAGGGGGAAGGAGATGAACAAAGAGTTCGGCGCTAGGCATAGAATCTTCGGAGTCTGGCCGCATTCCATGGGTACGCTCTTCCAGTGAGAACTTTGTCAATGATGAAGGGACCGTCCCACTTTGGCTTGATTTTGTCCTTTTTTCTCTCCAGTAAGCATAGAACGAGTTCGCTAACATTATAAGTCTTGGCCCGTACTTCTCTGCTTTGATATCTGTGAGCCTGTTGTTGATAAAATGTGGAACGGGCTTTTGCGACGTCACGCTCCTCTTCCTGGGCATCTAAGTTGTCCTACTGATCAAGCTCGGCCTCTCTCTCTTCGTACATGCGCACTCGAGGTGAGTCATGAATAATATCGCAGGGTAACACAGCCTCTGCACCGTACACCATGAAGAAGGGTGTGTAGCCGGTAGTACGACTCGACGTGGTCCACAGCCCCCAGAGTACGGAGTCGAGCTCCTCAACCCAGTGATTGTCTGATTCTTTCAAAGACCGCACTAGTCTAAGCTTAATGCCGCCCATAATAAGACCATTGGCTCGTTCGACTTGACAGTTTGTTTGTGGGTGAAAGACGGAGGCGTAATTGAGCTTAATGCTCAGATTGGTACACCAGGTTTTCATCTCATAAGCTGTGAAGTTAGAGCCGTTATCGGTAATGATGCTGTGTGGGACACCATAACGGTGCACAACACTAGATATGAAGTCTATCACTGGTCCGACTTTGGCCATTTTAACTGGTTTGGCCTCTATCCACTTAGTGAATTTATCCACCATGACCAACAAATATTATTTCTTATGGCTTCCTCCTTTAAGGGTCCGACCATATCAAGCCCGCAGACAGCAAAAGGCCAAGTGATGGGGATTGTTTGTAGAGCGGTGGGTGGCATATGGCTTTGGTTGGCAAAAAGTTGGCATCCGACGCAATGTTGGACAAGGTCATGTGCATCTGCTCGGGCCATCGGCCAATAGAAATCTATACAGAAGGCCTTGCTTACAAGGGCCCGAGCCACGGCGTGGTGACCACCGAGACCGGCATGAATTTCAGCCAAGAGCTGCCTCCCCTCATCCTCGGAGATACATCTTTGATGTACTCTAGTAGCGCTTTTCTTGTAGAGTTCTCCTTCATGAACCTTGTAGGCTTTCGAGCGCCGGACAATGCAGCGCGCCTCATTCTTATCCTCTGGGAGTTCTCGCCTATTAAGGTAGGCCAAGAATGGTTCGGTCCATGGGGCAAAGACTGCCATGATAAGATGGGCCGATGGTGTTATTTCGGTGGTTGAGCCCCCGATGATATCGGTTTGTTCGGTATCTGGGGTTATAGTTGGATCCGGACTTGTATTGACGCTCTCCCCTTGCCACACCGCGGATGGCTTGAAGAGCCTTTCCAGAAATATGTTAGGTGGGACGGGGTCGCGCTTAGTGCCGATGTGGGCAAGCACATCCGCCTCTTGATTATTTTCTCGAGCCACATGATGAAACTCAAGCCCCTCGAACCGAGCTAACATTTGAAGAACGGCGTTATGGTAAGCCGTCATTTTCAGATCTTTGGCATCGAAGTCTCCATTTATTTGAGATATTGCGAGGTTTGAGTCCCCGCGCACTTCCAGGCGTTGAATGCCCATGGAGACAGCCATTCGAAGACCATGCAATAAAGCCTCGTATTCGGCTGTATTGTTGGAGTCTCTGTATAATATTTGGAGTACGTATTGAATTGTATCTCCAGTGGAGGATGTTAGGACAACACCGCTCCTAATCCTACGAGGATTTTGGAGCCGTCTAAGTGCATGATCCAGTTGGAATATGTACCGTACTCTTTAGGGAGTTCGGCCTCTGTCCATTCGGCGATGAAGTCGGCCAGCACTTGGAATTTAATGAGGTATAGCTTGAAAGCGTGTGAATGCATCTCGCCCTAATAAGGCGTGGTATCCACTGTTGAAAAGGGGGCACTTGGAAGGTTATCTCTTCGGACCGATAGTTCTTCGGCGTGCCGAATACCACATCGAGTGTGATTTTTCCCGCACACCGCGCCTCCCGACTGGGAATAATTCCTCGGAAGGTTGTGCTACTTTGCCCAATGTGGCTCCTATCTATTTCCATTTTGTTGAGAGTTTCCTCATAGATGAGGTTTAGTCTGCTGCCGCTGTCCATGAGCACTTTAGTAAGCCGAAAGCCGTCCACGACCGGATTGAGGACTAATGCGGCTGGTGCCCGGACTGTCCTGGATTTCGGTTCAACATCAGCATTGAAAGTAATGGCCGTGTTGTTCTAGGGATTTATTGCTGCTACTTGGCAGACTTCGGCGAGGCCGCGGAGCGCACTTTTGCGCCTGTTGTTTGAGGCAAAAGTCTCGAAGACCATCAACACTCGAGGGTCGTCATTTTCCGTGACGTATTGCTCTATGATATTTTTTGTGAGGAGATCCTCACCGCTCTTGGCCACTTGCCGGAGTATCCAACACGTCCTAAGGCTATGGGTTGGTATGGTATCCGGTGTTGCGTGTATTTTGCATGGCCTATCGAGCCATCCCTCCAGAACGGTTCCGCACCCTATAATGGGCTTCGATTTTTTACTATTGGATCGGGCGACTGATGTCTACTACACAACCTTCTTCTTGTAGACGTTGTTGGGCCTGCAAGTGCATAGGTTTGTAGGACAGTAGCAAATTTCCCTCAAGTGGATAACCTAAGGTTTATCAATCCGTAGGAGGCGTAGGATGAAAATGGTCTCTCTCAAACAACCCTGCAACCAAATAACAAAGAGTCTCTTGTGTCCCCAACACACCCAATACAATGTTAAATTGTATAGGTGCACTAGTTCGGCAAAGAGATGGTGATACAAGTGCAAAATAGATAGTAGATAAAGGTATTTGTAATCTGAAATCATAAAAACAGCAAGGTAACAAGTGGTAAAAGTGAGCGTAAACGGTACTGCAATGATAGGACACAAGGCCTAGGGTTCATACTTTCACTAGTGCAAGTTCTCTCAACAGTAATAACATAGATAGATCATATAACAAGCCCTCAACATGCAACAAAGAGTCACTCCAAAGCCACTAATAGCAGAGAACGAACGAAGAGATTATGGTAGGGTACGAAACCACCTCAAAGTTATTCTTTCGGATCTATCTATTCAAGAGTTCGTAATAGAATAACACCTTAAGACACAAATCAACCAAAACCCTAATGTCACCTAGATACTCCATTGTCACCTCAAGTATCCGTGGGCATGATTATACGATATGCATCACACAATCTCAGATTCATCTATTCAACCAACACAAAGTACTTCAAAGAGTGCCCCAAAGTTTCTACTGGAGAGTCAAGAACATGTGCCAACCCCTGTGCGTAGGTTCATGGGTGGAACCCGCAAGTTGGTTACCAAAACATACATCAAGTGGCACATGATATCCCATTGTCACCACAGATAAGCATGGCAAGACATACATCAAGTGTTCTCATAAAAGACTCAATCCGATAAGATAACTTCAAGAGGGAAACTCAATTCATCACAAGAGAGTAGAGGGGGAGAAACATCATAATATCCAACTATAATAGCAAAGCTCGGGATACATCAAGATCGTGCCATAGAGGGAACACGAGAGAGAACACGGGAGAGAGATATCAAACACATAGCTACTGGTACATACCCTCAGCCCCAAGGGTGAACTACTCCCTCCTCGTCATGGAGAGCGCCGGGATGATGAAGATGGCCACCGGTGAAGGATCCCCCCTCCGGCAGGGTGCCAGGAAGGGCTCCCGAGAGGTTTTTGGTGGCTACAGAGGCTTGTGGCGGCGGAACTCCCGATCTATCTTCTTTGTGGATGTTTTTAGGGTACGTGGGACTATATAGGCGAAAGAAGTCGGTCGGGAGGTGCTCGAGGGGCCCACGAGACAGGGGGCACACCCTACAGGGGGCACCCTCCTATCTCGTGGAGTCCTCGAGTATCTTCTGACTTGAACTCCACGTCTCCAGGATGATATTCTTCCAAAACAATCACGTTGCCGAAGGTTTCATTCCGTTTGGACTCCGTTTGATATTCCTTTTCTTCGAAATACTGAAACAGGCAATAAAACAGCAATATGGGCTGGGCCTCCGGTTAGTAGGTTAGTCCCAAAAGTAATATAAAAGTGTATAATAAAGCCTATAATCATTCAAAACAGATAATATAATAGCATGGAACAATCAAAAATTATAGATATGTTGGAGACGTATCAAGCATCCCCAAGCTTAATTCCTGCTCGTCCTCGACTAGGTAAATGATAAAAACAGAATTTTTGATGTGGAATGCTACCTAGCATAAATCTCAATGTAATTTTCTTTTATTGTGGCATGAATGTTCAGATCCAAATGATTCAAGATAAAAGCTTATAAAACATAAAAATAATAATGCTTCAAAGCATACTAACAAATAATCATGTCCTATCAAAATAGCATAGCCAAAGAAAGCTTATCCCTACAAAATCATATAGTTAGGACATGCTTCATTTTCATTACACAAAATACTCCCATCATGCACAATCCCGATGACGAGTCGAGCAATTGTTTCATACTTTTTAACGCGCTTCAGCTTTTTCAACTCTTACGCAATACATGAGCGTAAGCCATGGACATAGCACTATGGTGGTATATGGTGGTGGTTGTGTGGAAAAAAAGGGAGAAGATAGTCTCACATCAACTAGGCGTATTAACGGGCCATATGGACATGCCCATTAATAGATGTCAATGTGAGTGAGTAGGGATTGCCATGCAACAGATGCACTAGAGCTATAAATATATGAAAGCTCAACAAAAAGAACTAAGTGGGTGTGCATCCAACTCGCTTGCTCACGAAGACCTAGGGCATTTTTGAGGAAGCCCATCATTGGAATATACAAGCCAAGTTCTATAATGAAAAATTCCCACTTAGTATATGAAAGTGACAACATAGGAGACTCTCTATCATGAAGATCATGGTGCTACTTTGAAGCACAAGTGTGGAAAAAGAGATAGTAGCAATTGTCCCTTCTCTCTTTTTCTCTCATTTTATTTTTTTCTTTTCTTTTTCTTTCTTTCTTTTTGGTGGGCTTCTTTGGCCTCTTTTATTTTTATAAAGCCCTAAGTCTCATCCCGACTTGTGGGGGAATCATAGTCTTCATCATTCTTTCCTCACTGGGACAATGCTCTAATAATGAAGATCATCACACTTTTATTGATTTACAACTCAAGAATTACAACTCAAAGCTAGAACAAGATATGACTCTATATGAATGCCTCTGGCGGTGTACCGGGATATGCAATGAATCAAGAGTGACATGTATGAAAATTATGAAGGTGGCCTTGCCACAAATACGATGTCAACTACATGATCATGCAAAGAGCAATATGACAAAAGTAATGCGTGTCATATGAATGGAATGGTGGAAAGTTGCATGGCAATATATCTCGGAATGGCTATGGAAATGCCATAATAGGTAGGTATGGTGGCTGTTTTGAGGAAGGTAAATTATGGGTTCAATACCGGCGAAAGTTGTGCGGTAATAAGAAAGGCTAGCAAAGTGGAAGGATGAGTGTGCGTATATCCATGGACTCACATTAGTCATAAAGAACTCATATACTTATTGCAAAAGTCTACTTAGCCCTCGAAGCAAAGTACTACTATGCATGCCCCGAGAGGGATAGATTGGTAGGAAAATACCATCGCTCGTCCCCGACTGCCACTCATAAGGAAGACAATCAAAAGAGCACCTCATGCAACAAATTTGTCACACAACTTTTACCATACGTGCATGCTACGGGACTTGCCAACTTCAACAAAAGTATTTCTCAATTTCATAATTATCCACTAGCATGACCCTAACATTACTACCTTTATATCTCAAAACAATTATCAAGCAACAAATTGATCATAGCATCCAATTCACTTCCTATGATAGTTTTCATTCAAATTACCATGCTGTTTAAGACTCTCAAAATAATATAAGTGAAGCATGAGAGACTAGTAATTTCTTCAAAATATAACCACCGCCATGCTCTAGAAGATATAAGTGAAGCACTAGAACAAACGACAAACTACTCCGAAAGATATAAGTGAAGATCAAAGAGTAGCTAAATAATTATGCAACAATGCGAAGACTCTCTCTCAATAAACAATTTCATATCTTGGTATTGTATTCAAGCAGCAAGCAAAGCAAAACAAAATGACATTGCAAGGATAGCACAACTCATGTGAAGAAGCAAAAACTTAGGTTCAACCAATACTAACCGATGATTGCCGAAGAAGAAAGGTGGGATGCCTACCGGGGCATCCCCAAGCTTAGATGCTTGAGACTTCTTGAAATATTATCTTGGGGTGCCTTGGGCATCCCCAAGCTTGAGCTTTTTTGTCTCCTTAATTCCTCTCATATCATGGTTTCTCTTTTTATCAAATGCTTCATTCACAAGAAACTCAACAAGAACTCGTGAGATAGGTTAATATAAACCAATGCAAAACCTTATCATTTTCTACTATAACAAATCACTTAAATTATTATTCAACATTGCATACTAAATGTCTCTGCATATTTAATACTTCTATCGTCAAATAGAATCATTAAACAAGCAAACATATGCAAACAATGCAAACATAACAGCAATCTGTCAAAACAGTACAGTCTGTAAACAATGCAAGAGTATCAATACTTCCCTGACTCCAGAAATTATGAAATAAAATTACCACTGTAATGAATTTATCAGATCTCAGTATGCAAAAAGATTCAACGTTATACCATTCTCTGACTTTTCTAGGGAATTTTTGCAACAGTGGTAAACTTTCTGTTTTCAAACAGCAACATGTATACTAGCAAAATAAGCATGGTAAAGGCTATCCTTGATTTTTTAATTGAAACTAAAGATGCAAAACATTATTATAACTAACAGCAAGCAAACACTAACAAAATAAAATGACGCTCCAAGCAAAACACATATCATGTGGTGAATAAAAATATAGCTCCAAGTAAAGTTACCGATGAACGAAGACGAAAGAGAGGATGCCATCCGGGGCATCCCCAAGCTTAGGCTCTTGGTTGTCCTTGGATATTACCCTGGGGTGCCTTGGGCATCCCCAAGATTTGGCTCTTGCCACTCCTTATTCCATAGTCCATCGAATCCTCCCCCAAAACTTGAAAACTTCAACCACACAAAACTCAACACAAAACTAGTAAGCTCCGTTAGTATAAGAAAATAAAACCACCACTTAGGTACTGTAATTAACTCATTCTAAATTCATATTTGTGTAATATATACTGTATTCTAACTTCTATATGGTTCATACCACTTAATACTATCCATAGATTGATCAAAATAAGCAAACAACACATAGAAAACAGAATCTGTCAAAAACAGAACAGTCTGTAGTAATCTGTATCAAACATATACTTCTGGAACCCCAAAAATTCTGAAATAAATTTCTGGACCTGAGTAATTTGTCTATTAATCATTTTCAAAAAGAATCAACCTAAAATCACTCTCCAGTAAAAAATGGTAGCTAATCTCGTGAGCGCTGAAGTTTCTGTTTTTCACAGCAAGATCACATAAACTTCACCCAAGTCTTCCCAAAGGTTCTACTTGGCACTTTATTGAAACAAAAGCTATAAAATATGATTAATACAATAGCATAATCATGTGGACACACAAAAACAGTAAGGGTAAATATTTGGTTGTCTCCCAACAAGCGCTTTTCTTTAATGCCTTCTTAGCTAGGCATTATGATGGCAATGATGCTCACATAAAAGATAAGAATTGAAACATAAAAGGAGCATCATGAAGCATATGACTAGCACATTTAAGACTAACCCACTTCCTATGCATAGGGATTTTGTGAGCAAACAACTTATGGGAACAATAATCAACTAGCAAAGGAAGGTAAAACAAGCATAGCTTCAAAACTTTAAGCACAATTCCTACAAGCATATATTCCTCCCTCATAATAATTTTCAGTAGCATCATGAATGAATTCAAAAATATAACAAGCACCTAAAGCATTCTTTTCATGATCTACAAGCATAGAGAATTTACTACTCTCCACATAAGCAAATTTCTTCTCATGAATAGTAGTGTGAGCAAACTCAACAAAATAATTATCATGTGAGCCATAATCCAATTGAAAACTAAAATCATGATGACAAGTTTCATGGTTATCATTATTCCTAATAGCATACAAGTCATCACAACAATCATCATAGATAGCAACTTTTTTCTCATAATCAATTGGAACCTCTTCTGAAATAGTGGAATTATCACTAAATAAAGTTGACACTCTTCAAAATCCACTTTCATTTTCATCACAATAAGATTCAACATCCTCCAAAATAGTGGGATCACTACTTCCTAAAGTTGACACTCTTCCAAACCCACTTTCATCAATATAATCATCATAAATAGGAGGCATGCTTTTATCATAATAAATATTCTCATCAAAACTTGTGGAACAAAAAATATCATATTCATCAAACATAGCTTCCCCAAGCTTGTGGCTTTACATATCATTACCCTCATGGATATTCAAGGAATTCATACTAACAACATTTCAATCATGCTCATCATTCACATATTTCATGCCAAGCATTCTATGTAATTCTTCTTCTAGCACTTGAGCACAATTTTCCTTTTCATCATACTCACAAAAGATATTAAAAAGACGAAGCGTATGAGACAAACTCAACTCCATTTTTTTGTAGTTTTTCTTTTATAAACTAAACTAGTGATAAAACAAGAAACTAAAAGACTCGATTGCAAGATCTAAAGATATACCTTCAAGCACTCACCTCCCCGGCAACGGCGCCAGAAAAGAGCTTAGTTGACAGGGTGTGAGTGTCGTTTACTTAGCCTCCCCGGCAACGGCGCCAGAAAAGAGCTTGATGTCTACTACACAACCTTCTTCTTGTAGACGTTGTTGGGCCTGCAAGTGCACATGTTTGTAGGACAGTAGCAAATTTCCCTCAAGTGGATGACCTAAGGTTTATCAATCCGTAGGAGGCGTAGGATGAAGATGGTCTCTCTCAAACAACCCTGCAACTAAATAACAAAGAGTCTCTTGTGTCCCCAACACACCCAATACAATGGTAAATTGTATAGGTGCACTAGTTCGGCGAAGAGATGGTGATACAAGTGCAAAATAGATAATAGATAAAGGTATTTGTAATCTGAAATTATAAAAACAGCAAGGTAACAAGTGGTAAAAGTGAGCGTAAACGGTATTGCAATGATAGGAAACAAGGCCTAGGGTTCATACCTTCACTAGTGCAAGTTCTCTCAACAATAATAACATAGATAGGTCATATAACAAGCCCTCAACATGCAACAAAGAGTCACTCCAAATCCACTAATAGTGGAGAATGAACGAAGAGATTATGGTAGGGTAAGAAACCACCTCAAAGTTATTCTTTTGGATCAATCTATTCAAGAGTTCGTAATAGAATAACACCTTAAGACACAAATCAACCAAAACCCTAATGTCACCTAGATACTCCATTGTCACCTCAAGTATCCGTGGGCATGATTATACGATATGCATCACACAATCTTAGATTCATCTATTCAACCAACACAAAGTACTTCAAAGAGTGCCCCAAAGTTTCTACCGAAGAGTCAAGAACGTGTGCCAAACCCTATGCGTAGGTTCATGGGTGGAACCCGCAAGTTAGTCACCAAAACATACATCAAGTGGCACATGATATCCCATTGTCACCACAGATAAGCATGGCAAGACATACATCAAGTGTTCTCATAAAAGACTCAATCCGATAAGATAACTTCAAGAGGGAAACTCAATTCATCACAAGAGAGTAGAGGGGGAGAAACATCATAAGATCCAACTATAATAGCAAAGCTCAGGATACATCAAGATTGTGCCATAGAGGGAACACGAGAGAGAAATATCAAACACATAGCTACTGGTACATACCCTCACCCCCGAGGGTGAACTACTCCCTCCTCGTCATGGAGAGCGCCGGGATGATGAAGATGGCCACCGGTGGAGGATCCCCCCTCCGACAGGGTGCCGGGAAGGGCTCCCGAGAGGTTTTTGGTGGCTACAGAGGCTTGCGGCGGCGGAACTCCCGATCTATCTTCTCCGTGGATGTTTTTAGGGTACGTGGGACTATATAGGCGAAAGAAGTCGGTCGGGAGGTGCTCGAGGGGCACACGAGATAGGGGGGCGCGCCCTCCTATCTCGTGCAGTCCTCGAGTATCTTCTGACTTGAACTCCACGTCTCTAGGATGATATTCTTCCAAAAAATCACGTTGCCGAAGGTTTCATTCCGTTTGGACTCCGTTTGATATTCCTTTTCTTCGAAATACTGAAACAGGCAATAAAACAACAATATGGGCTGGGCCTCCGGTTAGTAGGTTAGTCCCAAAAGTAATATAAAAGTGTATAATAAAGCCCATAATCATTCAAAACAGATAATATAATAGCATGGAACAATAAAAAATTATAGATACGTTGGAGACATATCAACGACCCACGAGGGTGCATCCTTTTTGTCCGGACAAGGAGTTGAGTGGGAACTGGTGGCTCCTAGGATGCTGCCTAAGTTTTCTAGGCGCTCTCCATTGCGCATTACTTCTGTACTATTTTTGCCAAGTCAGCAAAGTGTAATACACGACGGTGGTTAATGGCATTGAGGATTCCTTCGTCCGTGCAATTTTTGCAGAATAGTGTGATTACGTCTTCATCACTGCAACCTTCGATCTTGTCTTTGACGAGGAGCAATATGGCCTAGAAGTGATGGACCGTTTCCTGAGGCTGCTGTCGTATGCACGTAAGATCGCGTGTATCTGGGTGGGTGGGTGGGTGGATTTAAGTCCAGATCCTGACCCAATTTGGGATCCAGAGTTTCAAAAACATCCAAACTTAATGGTTCGGGCTCCGGGATATCAACTGATTTTTCCGGCCTGCTGCCCGATTCTAGGTTCGAAGGGCAGGGCGTGTTATTCTGCAGATGGGTATCCGGCTCTTCAAGTTCGGCAATCGGAACATAGTTCGTCCTCAATACAAAGGGGGAGCGGTTGTTGCACTCCTCGATTATCGCTACCTGATGGGTGATCGGTGGAGATTTGATTTCTCTCTGATCAGGTTTAAGCCTGATCCGATCCTAGTCTGTAGCAACCCCCAGGGCGGCGATGCGATCAAGGAGTTCGTTTAAAGATGGCAACTCCGTCGGATCCATCTGCCTGGAGTATTTGGAGTCAACACGGAGGCGATTTTCGATGACCCGAGAAGTCATCATCGGTTGGATGGCCGAACGGGCGGTCATGGTAAAGCTGCCCAGCCGGAGGGTTTGGTCTGGGGCCAGGGCTCCTCCAGAGCCATCAATCCTGTCTTGGACGTTACAGTGGAACTCTCAATGAAAGCACTAATGTCGGTGTCAAAACCGGCGGATCTCGGTTAGGGGGTCCCGAACTGTGCGTCTAAGATCGATGGTAACAGGAGGCGGGGGACACGATGTTTACCCAGGTCTGGGCCCTCTCTATGGAGGTAATACCCTACTTCCGTCTTGATTGATCTTGATGAATATGTGTATTACAAGAGTTGATCTACCACGAGATCATAAGGACTAAACCCTAGAAGTCTAGCCTATAGGGATTATGATTGTGTATATCTGCCTCTACAGACTAAGCCCTCCGGTTTATATAGACACTGGAGGGGACTAGGGTTTTACAAAGCCAGTTACAGAGAAAGGAATCTTCATATCCGGTCACCAAGCTAGCCTTTCACGCCAAGGGAGAGTCCCATCCGGACACGGGACGAAGTCTTCGGTCTTGTATCTTCACAGCCCAACAGTCCAGCTTATGTAACATAGTCCAGCCGTCCGAGGACCCCTTAATCCAGCACTTCCTCAATGACCTTTGATTGTGAGCTTGGATGCAATCTTAGCGGCATGACGCTCCAATTCCTCCTCAGGAGATCGATGAGGAGTGGAAACTTTATCATCTTGAGCGCCGTCATGAGCTTGTTCTTGATCTTGAGCTTGCTCTTGATCTCGAACTTGCTCGGAAGGGAGAACTCAATCTTGGGCATCACTTGGTGGCTCACCACCACCTTGAGGTTGATCTTACCCTTTATCTTGTTCACTTGGTTGAGGGACTTCACTTTGTTCTTCGGAAGCGTGTGGGTCTTGGGTTGGTGATGGCTCCACTTGAGTGGAGCATTGTCCTTCTCCTTCGGCCACAAGGGGTTCCTCAATGGGTAGGATATGACCAACACCAATTCTTCTTATGGCTTGGGGAGGAATTTCATCACCTATATCACAAGCACCACTTTGCTCCACTTGGGAGCCGTTATACTCGTCAAACTCCATGTTACACGTCTCCTCAATGAGTCTCGTGGACTTGTTGAGGACACGGTAAGCATGAGAGTTTGTAGCATAGCCAACAAATAGGAGGCTTTCTTGAGAATGAAACACTTACAGCTGAACACCCGGAAGTACTTGAGGTTGGGCTTGTTACCAGTGAGTATTTCATATGGAGTCTTGTTCAAGCCTTTGCGGAGATAGAGCCGATTAGATGCATGACACGCGGTGTTGATGGATTCGGCCCAAAAGTTGTAAGGAGACTTGAACTCCGCCATCATGGTCCTTGCCGCATCCATCAACGTCCGGTTCTTCCTCTTCGCTACACCATTTTGTTGAGGGGTGTATGGTGCGAAATATTGATGCTTGATCCCCTCATCACTAAGAAACTCATCCAAGGTGTAGTTCTTGAACTCGGTGCCATTGTCACTTCTTATTGTCAAGATCTTTGCATTGTGTTGATGTTGAGTTTTATTTGCAAAGTCGATGACAGTTTGTTGAGTTTTAGTCTTCCTCTTGAAGAAATATACCCAAGTGTACCTTGAGTAATCATCAACAATCACCAAGCAATAGTTTCTACCCCCTAGACTATCAAAGGATGGAGGACCAAAGAGATCCATGTGAAGGAGCTCCAAGGGTCTCTTCGAGTAGATGATAGTCATGGGAGGGTGATCCTTCTCATGTAGCTTTCCTTCGATACACGCACTGCAAGCATGATCTTGGCAAAGCTAATGTTTTTTAGTCCATGTACATTGTCCCCATTGAGAAGACTTTGCAAAGATCTCATATTGACATGGGCTAAACGGCGATGCCAAAGCCACCCCACATCAACTTTAGCCACTAGGTATGTCGCGGTCTTAGTGGGTCACTCCAAAAAGTTAATCACATAAAGACCGTTCTCGACATGCCCAACAAAGGCTACTTTAAGAGCATTTCTCCACAAGAGGGCCACTGTATCAATATTAGAGAATGTGGCAAAGCCCATGAGTGCAAGTTGACAAACGGAAAGTAAATTGTACGCAAGGGACTCAACAAGCATGACTTTCTCGATCGTGAGATAATGAGAAATGACAACCTTGCCAAGACCCAATACCTTAGAAGACGAGGCATCACCCACTTGACATTGGTGGGCATAAATGGGATCTTGTGCACGTGCACCACCAAGTACTTGCTTCCGGTCATACGATTTGTGGCTCCACTATCGAGCAACCATGATCCCCCACCGGAAGCAAACACCTACAAGAGATCAATGCTTGGTTTTAGGTACCCATTTTGTAATGGGTCCTTTGATATTAGTAACAAGGGTCTTAGGAACCCAAATAGACCATTCAATGTACTCATAAGGAGAACCAACAAATTTAGCATAAACATGCCCATCACTAGCACAACACAACACATAGGAAGGGTTAAAGTCGTCGACTTTTTTGGAAGGGATGGCATTGCCCTTTTTTACATCAACACCCTTCACATTGTTCTTCTTATCCTTAGAAGCACCCTCTCCCTCCTTCAGAAAAGTTTGCTTGAGAGGAGGAGGTCGTTTGGCCTTGTCATTCTTCGCCTTGTTCTTGGACTTGGCTGCGTACCCAACTCCCTCCTTGGCCACAACTTCCTTTTGATTCCTCAAAAGGTCATTGAGATTTTTCTCACCTTGTATGCAAGACATAAGGCCTTTCTCAAGTTGCTCCTTCAACTTGGTATTTTCCTCCACAAGATGCACATGCTCACAACACGGGTTAGTAGCATTTGCGTTATCATTTAAGACCATATGCGGAAAAGTGGCTTTCTCCTTGGTTAGATTCACTTGGAGTTGATCATGAGACTCCTTGAGGCTAGCATGAGCACCCTTCAAGGCCTTGTGAGCCTTGTCAAGTATATCAAACTCCTCTTTGAGTCTAGCATGGTCAACCCCAAGTTTAGCCTTCTTGGAATCGACCACACAAGATACAACAAGAGCATGATCAAGATCTTTCTTTAATTTAGCATGGTCATCATTGTGTGACTCCTGAAGAGCCAAACGATGAACACGCTCTTCCTCAAGCGCATTAGAGAGATCCGATATCTCATCAGCATAGTCACGACTATGACCTTACATCTTAGAGATGGTTCCTTCATGAGCCTCAATCATGTCATTGGCTTCACCAAGTTGTTCCAAGAGAGCAACGAAGTGCTTCTTGGATTTTCTTAAGCTTACTCATAAAAGACTCAAATTCACTTACTTCCTCATTAGACCCCTCACTTTCATCAATGCAATCCATCAAGGAAGGATTAGTAATGATGGTAGTTTTGATGTTGGGGGTTACCTTGTTGGTGGCTTTGGCCATGAGGCACTTGGCGGTGATGTTCTCGGTAGGTGAATCGAAGAGAGACACCCGTGGAGTTGTGGCAATGGCAACGGAGGACATGGCCATGGCTTCACCATCTTCATCATCATCTTAATTGTACTATTCTTGTGCCACCAACCCTTTGGTCAGAGTCTTCTTGATGAAGTTGTTCTTGTTTGGGAAGGACTTGGCTTTGTCTTTTCGGATGAGCTTGCCACCATTGTCTTCCCGCTTCTCGTAAGGGCACTCCGCAACAAAATGGCTCAAATTGCCACAATTGTAACATGTTCTCACACATTGTTTGCCTTTGAAGCCACTCGAGTTGTTCTTGCTGAAATTGGGTCTTGAGCTCTTCTTGCTCCAAAATTGCCTTGACGCGAGAGCCATGTGGTCATGATAATCATATTTCGTGTCTTCAGGGTTGCTCTCCTCATGTTCTTATACATCCTCCTCTTCCACACTAGCCTTTGCCTTCAAGGCAAGGTTGGGATTCTTTGCTCTTTGAGAATGCAACACCGTGTTGTCGGAGGTCTTGTCCAAGATCCTCATCACCACAAACGCATCCAACACTTCGCTTGAGGTCAAGGTGTGGAAGTCCGGCCTTTGACGGATGACGGATGACATGTCCTTGTGGTAAGGCATCATGGGCTTGAGGAACTTGCGCTTGATCCAATTGTCATTTGCATCCTTGCTCTCATGATCTCGGAGTGAGACCGCGAGAGTGGTTATTCTCCGGTAAACCTCGCGAGGTTCTTCATCTTCATTCACTGCAAACTCATCGGCTTCATCTTCACTACAAAAAAAGACACATCCGTAACATTTTGGGCCGAACGAAAAAAATTTCTGTCATCCTTATGACACTTCTATGACGATAATTGTGACAAAACCCGGTATCATCATTCATATGGTGGGCTCCTGCTTCTATGACAAAAAATCATGATAGAAAATGGGCTTTTCATCCTGGGCGGGCCGGAGACGCACCTGCATGACATTCTTTGGGCCGTCCATGATGGAAAAACCTGTGGTAGAAGCGAGGGCGAGGAAAATACTAGGGAGTTCCCGGTTACGGTGGGTGGTCGGAGGCCGAGCAATGCACCTTTCTCTCGTACCGTTCGCGCGTGGGTGCGAGGCGTTGGGCTCTAACTGAACCTAAGCGAGGCTTCGCCTAACTGAACCCGAGCGATTACACTGCAGGCTATGCATTACTGAACACGAGCGATCGTGCGATTCCTTTGCTACTACTGCTAACTAAAGCCGATCGATGCTGCCTCTGGATGAACAGTGAGTGTTGCTGGGGGCGTGAATGAACAATTCCTGGTGTGGGTTGGATGAACAGTACCCCGTGGTGTTGCCGCTGGATGAACATGACCCCAATCGATCGAGCCAGTTGGGCATGGATGAACAGGACCCCGTGGAGGGCTGGATGAACAGGACCACGTGGAGGGAAGGTTGAACAGTAGCCGGTGGAGGGCTGGTTGAACAGTAGCCCGTGGAGGGGTGGTTGAACAGGAGCCCGTGGAGAGGGTTGGTTGAATAGTAGCCGGTGGAGTAGCGCGCGGTGGACGTTGGATGAACAGGAGCCCGTGGATGAATAGTCGCAGGTGGAGGTTGGAGGAGGTCGACGGTGGATGAACAGTAGCCCGTGGACACTGGAGGAGGTCGACGGTGGAGATGAACAATCCCGTGGAGTCCCATTTTGCGGTACGCCACACCCCTCCCGATGAACAGGACCCCCGTTTCACCGTGGCGCTCCAACACAAGTCTGTTTCCTATGTTTTGCGGTATGGCACACCCCTCCCAATCAACAGGACCCCGTTTCAACTGTAGGAGGTCCAACAGAAGTCTCTTTCCTCCGTTTTGCGGTACGCCAGACCCCTCCCGATGAAAAGGATCCCATTTTGACCGTGGCCAGTCGAACACAACGCCGTTTCCTCCGTTCTGCGGTATGCCAGGCCTCGTTTCCATCGGCGGTTCCATCCAAGCGGCTTGGACCCACGCGTTCCATTGCCTCCCGATGAACACGACGCATTCCGTTGCCTCCTCATGAACACAACGACGATGCAGTTTCTCCGCTCCAACCCAGCCATATACATGAGCCCTGGCCGTACGTATGCACGAGTAGGCGTTCGAGTCCTCGCTCGTATGTACGTACATGGCCGCATTTTCTTTCTTGCACCCTGGCCGTTGTACGTACGTGTACATGCTACGTGCACGCCTCTACTACGACACGTGCGTGCCTCTACTATGACACGTGCACGCCTCTACATCGACCAGTATGTTCATACATGTTCACGACCAGAATGACAACGCTACGTACGCTTCGACCAGGTGGGTCCCTACTGTCAGGCACTTCCTTGCGTGCGAAGATGTAGCTGGTGGGTCCCAGCAGTCAGGGGGCGAATCATTTTTTTTGCCCGTAATATGGACGTACTTCCTTGCGTGTGAAGATGTAGCTGGTAGGTCCCAGCAGTCAGGGGGAAACATATTTTTTGTGAAATATGGTGGCCCGTCTGGTGGGTCCCTGCTGTCAGGTGGAGGAATCATTATTTTCCGCGTAATAAAGAGGCACTTCCTTGCTGCGGCCGTGGACCCAGCTGTCAGCCTCTCCACGTATATTACTCTTCTAATGGAAGTTAATCGTTGACCACATTGACCACGCCGCGCCGAGAGCACCAAGGTGGTGGACGATGGCGAGGCCTAGGAAGGGGACAACACGAAGCCGGGGAAGACGCGTTAGTGGATGCCCACGCGGAGAGGAGTATAAGGGTTCACTGGTTCCGCTGCGGTGTGAGGCTGCCATCACCGCAGGGCCTGGACAGCGGTGGGAATAGTAGGGGCGGTGAGGCCTCCGCGGCAGCACAGCGGTCCATGGGAGGAAGGAGCATGCGGCACGACCGGTGCTGCTTTGGACGGCTGGAGCAAGAAGACCAGAGGTTGAAGATGCACTAAGGCCGTTTGATGGACATCGTACGGTCATTGGAGCTAGAATCGTTCATATTGACTAAGTTGACAAAACCCTCCATCCTTGTCAACTTCGTAGGCCCACAAGTTAGCCTCCCACCAAGGTGGGTCCTAGCTAGCAGGGGGAGTATTCATTTTTTTGTGCGTAATAAGGAGGCACTTCCGGTGGGTCCGAGCTGACAGCGGGGGGAATGTATTTTTCGTGAAATACGCTGGCCTTCAGGATACAAAGGTTCCTGAGTCATTTTACTAGTTCTAGTAGCCACTCTAACAGCAAAGTCATGTTTATTATTTAGTTCAACTAGCAATTCATTCTGAGCCTTAAGTATTTTTTCGGCTTGAGTGAAACCATAGAAGCATGTTTACTAGTGAGTTTAAGTTCACCCTTAACTCTAGCCACATAATCACTCAAGCGTCCTATCATATAAGCATTATTCTTTAATTGTATAATAACATAATCTTTGAAATTTGCTTGTCTATCCATAAAGTCATGAAATTCATCTAAGCATGGGCTATGAAATTTAGTAGATGGGATTTCAACTTTATCATATTTATAGAGAGAATTTACCTTTACTACCTGTGTCCGGGTATCAAGACAATGTGGTTCTTCAACAGGCGGTATATTAAGACCATGTATTTCTTCAATAGGAGGTAAATTCTTAACGTCTTCAGCTTTTATACCTTTTTCTTTCATTGATTTCTTTGCCTCTTTCATATCTTCAGGACTGAGAAATAGAACACCTCTCTTCTTCGGAGTGGGTTTAGGAATAGGCTCAGGAGTTGGCTCAATTGGTTCAGGAATTGCCTCAGGGATTGGCTCAGGAAGAGTCCAATTATTTTCATTTGCCAACATATTGTTCAATAATAATTCAGCTTCGTCGACTGTTCTTTCCCTGAAAACACAACTAACACAACTATCCAAGTGGTCCTTGGAAGCATCAGTTAGTCCATTATAGAAGATATCAAGTATTTCATTTTTCTTAAGAGGATGATCAGGCAAAGCATTAAGTAATCGGAGAAGCCTCCCCCAAGCTTGTGGGAGACTCTCTTCTTTTATTTGCACAAAGTTATATATTTCCTGCAAGCTAGCTTGTTTCTTATGAGCAGGGAAATATTTAGCAGAGAAGTAATAAATCATATCCTGGGGACTACGCACACAACCAGGATCAAGAGAATTAAACCAAGTCTTAGCATCACCCTTTAATGAGAACAGAAATATCTTAAGGATATAATAATAGCGAGACTTCTCATCATTAGTAAACAGGGTGGCTATATCATTTAACTTGGTGAGATGTGCCACAACAGTTTCAGATTCAGTGCCATAAAAAGGATCGGATTCAACTAAAGTAATAATCTCAGGATCAACAGAGAATTCATAATCCTTATCAGTAACGAAGATAGGTGAAGTGGCAAAAGCAGGGTCATGTTTCATTCTAGCATTTAGAGTCTTTTGTTTCAGCTTAGCTAACAATTTCTTCATCCATAACATAACCCTCAGGAACAACATGCAATTCATAATTAGGAGGAGAACCTTCATCATCACTTTCATCAATAATTTCATTTTCAATAATTTCATTCTCCCTAGCCTTAGTAAGTTGTTCATCAAGAAATTCAACTAATGGCATAGTAGTATCAAGCATAGAAGTAGTTTCATCATAAGTATCGTGCATAGCAGAAGTGGCATCATCAATAACATGCGACATATCAGAATTCATAGCGGTAGCTGGTTTAGGTATCACAAACTTATTCATAACAGAAGGAGAATCTAGTGCAGAGCTAGATGGCAGTTCCTTACCTCCCCTCCTAGTTGAGGGATAAATATTAGTTCTTTGATCTTTGAAGTTCTTCATAGTGATCAGCAGATCTAAATCCAAAGTGACTCAGAGAATAGAGCTATGCTCCTCAGCAACGGCGCCAGAAATTAGTCTTGATAACCCACAAGTGTAGGGGATCGCAACAGCTTTCGAGGGTAGAGTATTCAACTCAAATTTATTGATTCGACACAAGGGGAGCCAAAGAATATTCTTAATTATTAGCAGTTGAGTTGTCAATTCAACCACACCTAGATAACTTAGTATCTGCAGCAAAGTATTTGGTAGAAAAGTAGTATGATAGTAATGGTAACGGTGGTAAAGGTAAAGATAGTAATGATAGCAGTATTGTACTGATTGTAACAGTAGCAACGGAAAAGTAAATAAGCGAAGCACAAGATGTGAAAAGCTCGTAGGCATTGGATCAGTGATGGATAATTAGGTTGGATGCGATTCCTCATGTAATAGCTATCACATAGGGTGACACAGAACTAGCTCCAATTCATCAATGTAATGTAGGCATGTATTCCAAATATAGTCATACGTGCTTATGGAAAAGAACTTGCATGGCATCTTTTGTCCTACCCTCCCGTGGCAGCGGGGTCCTACCGGAAACTAAGTGATAATAAGGCCTCCTTTTAATAGAAAACTGGACCAAAGCATTAACACATAGTGAATACATGAACTCCTCAAACTACGATCATCACCGAGAAGTATCCCGATTATTGTCACTTCGGGGTTGTCGGATCAGAACACATAATAGGTGACTATAGACTTGCAAGATAGGATCAAGAACACACATATATTCATGAAAACATAATAGGTTCAGATCTGAAATCATGGCACTCAGGCCCTAGTGACAAGCATTAAGCATAGCAAAGTCATAACAACATCAATCTCAGAACATAGTGGATACTAGGGATCAAACCCTAACAAAACTAACTTGATTACATGATAAATATCATCCAACCCATCACCGTCCAGCAAGCCTACGATGGAATTACTCACGCACGGCGGCGAGCATCATGGAATTGGTGATGGAGGATGGTTGATGATGACGACGACAACGAAACCCCCTCTCCGGAGCCCCGAACGGACTCCAGATCAGCCCTCCCGAGAGAGATTAGGGCTTGGTGGCGGCTCCGTATCGTAAAACGCGATGAAACTTCCTATCTGATACTTTCTCCGTGAAACGGAATATATGGAGTTGAAGTTGAGGTCGGCGGAGCTGCAGGGGGCCCACGAGACAGGGGGGCGCGCCCAGAGGGGGTGGGCACGCTCCCCACCCTCGTGGACAGGGTGTGGGCCCCCTGGTCTTCATCTTTTGCTAGTATTTTTTATATTTTCTGAAACCTATCTTCGAGGATTTTCAGGTCATTCGAGAACTTTTGTTTTCTACACATAAAACAACATCATGGTAGTTCTGCTGAAAACAGCGTCAGTCCGGGTTAGTTTCATTCAAATCATGCAAGTTAGAGTCGAAAACAATGGCAAAAGTGGTTGGAGAAGTAGATACGTTGGAGACGTATCACCCAGCAAGGCTGATAAAGCAAGTAGGCCTTGTCTGGGTATTTCTTTTAAAAAAATAGAACTGGGCTAGCCATTTTCAGCAAGAAAAAGACACAACTGGGTTCATGATGTGGTAAACATAAATAAAACCCTGGCTAGACGGGCCATAGCCCCCACACAACCCCATTGTTACCCTAATCCGTCGCTAAAACTAGTATAAATAACAACTGCTTGTTCCTAAAAAAACTGCGCGACCTGCTGGGTCCCTGGTGTCAGCCGCTCGTAGTGTAATTCTCTCATTTATTAACTACGTTGACAATGCCGTGAGCCCCAGATGTCCAACCATTAGGAGGAACCGTATTTTTGGGCTTGTAATATAGAGGCACTTGCTTGCGTACTGCCATGACGCTGGTGGGTCCCTACTGTCATCGTCCACATACAGTCATCTCCTTGTTCCTCTCGGTTGTTGAGGATGTTGACAATGCAAGAGGGCAGCACACACGCATGGCAAGCAAACCAAGGTGGAGGACAACGGTGAGGCCTCAGACGGAACGAACAGGAGCCATGGAAGATGCATTGGTCCAGTCGCAGGTGGAGGGGAGTACGAGGGTTGACTGGTTCGGGTGCGGGTGTGTGTTGGGGCTGACGTCACCAGAGAATAACAGGACGTGTCGGGGAATAGAGGGAGGGACTGTCCAATGTTGCATGGTATGGTAGGGCGGCGGAGGCACAGCCAGCCATGGGAGGCGGGAGCAGGCGGAGCTGACGGGGTGGTTTGGTTTGGGCGGCTGGAGGAAGAAGAAGACAAGAGATAGAAGATACACGACCGATGTTGGATGTCAATCCAACGGCTGGTAGGCAGAATCGTTTGTTGACTGGCTAGTAAGTCGACACCACCTTGGATAGGCTATTTTCTCGCGGGTCCGAAATGTTAGAATCCAAATCTGTCACGGTCATGCAGCCTTTCCTATGAAAATTTACAGCCCATTTGATGTGCTAGTTCTAAATAAGTTTGTGGGTGCTGGTGTGGGCTAATCACTTGGCTTCTGTAATGCACAGTGAGCTCAAGCAGCCGACGAGAGTGATGTTATTTCCCTTGGTTGGGATTTGTTAGAATATTTCATTCTAAATTAAACGAATGGCAAGCCATTTGCCTTGTTTCAAAGAAAATATGACAGTCACAACCGAGTTGAAAAGGGCAAGAACATCTAACTCCAACTTGCAAACTGTACAAAAGCATGAGGGTTAATTGTTCATCAGGTTTACCCAAAACCCAGGTTGAAAAGGGCAACAACATCTAACTCCAGCACTGTTTTCGGTAGTCACAGTCAAATGGATCGGTCAGGTCCATAGAATGAACATCCTGGGTCGTAAAATTTACTGGATTATGACCACAATATGTTGTAAATAGAAGCCCGACACATTCAGAAGCTCTTTTGCCCACCTGAAACTCCTTTTGTTTTTCTCTTTGACATACCCATCCGTCAAAACCATGCTGCTGACAAACTTAAGCCTGATGGACAATAATAACCTCACATTCAGCAGGAAGAATGTGACAAATCTAGTGTTTGCACGGTTGGCTAAATATCGTTATAGCGTTATTGTCTTCAATCGAATCTCATGAGAAGTGAGAAAATCCCGATGCTTACAAATCCACCGATTGGTTCTTACTTTCTAACCCCGTCCTGTTGCCTAAATAGACATGAAGATTGAAAACAGTTAAGGTCTAAAAAAGAGTGTCGAAAGAGCAACAACTGAACGGTTAATTCTAGTACACTATATGCGGGCTTCCAATGCGCGTGAAATTATCACCTTTATATACAACTTCTCCAGACATGGAAAGCATTGCAGCAAGCCAATAATCTTGTTCAGATCAAAACTATTCATTTGGATATACAAGATGTTGACAGAATCCAGCACCATTGATAGGCCATCCATGGAGAAACTCTTCATTGAGCATAGAACATAATATTAGTACAAAATGTGTACTCCAAGATGATATATAACTTATGCGCAAAAATTTAAAATGCAGCTTATGGTTACAAGTGTAGATGATAATATAAAGAACCTAAAGAACTGTGGAGCCAAACACCATATTGAAATGAGCACACAAATCATGTATTACACCCAAGGTCTCCAATTTAGGCGCAGAGAGGACGGTTATTTGCAACGGTGAATAACTAGAATCAAGGATCAACCTTTGAAGTGAAGGGGCATCTTGGATGATGAGCTGCCTTCTGTCAAAAGAAATTCCAATTCTTACAAGGTTAGGTGACTTTATTTGGAGACAACCGATTCTAACTGTGAAGACAAGCACCAAGCACTCCAGGGCAGGGCAACTAGAGTGGATGATGTTGTGCAATGAGGCCTCCGATATACGAACCTGCACAAGTGAAAGTTTCTTGAGAAATGGGAGTTGAAGGTTTAGTACCAGATTGTCTGGTAGGTAGCACAGCGCAAAGGTGGCGGTGTGGAGAGAGGAGGAAAACCGTGAGATGGACATCGGTGCTGAGGGCACAAGTACATGGCGTTCGGTATGTGGTATGTGATTTCTATGGGAATAGTAGAACTCAAGCAACCGTAGTCCTAGGAATTCAGGGGATTTCAGCCAGGTGTCCACCGTGCAGGGCATGGTATGCTTGCTCAGGTAGCATGACAGGATGAAGAGGCTTTGAACGGAGCCCTGGTGGGAGTAGGTGATGGCTCTGGGGATTTCAAAATCATTGAAGAGAGATAGCTGACGACAGTTGAGATTAAGGGGCACGGTGTGCCATAGAGGGCGCCACCGAATTGAGAGGACTTGGGTGCGACAGCAATCCTTGGTGGGGAGAAGCGAGATGATCTCCCCAAGGACTGTGTCTGGGAGATCGTTGATGCGGTCCACTCGAGATTCTATGGGTTCCTGGGATCCGGTGGGGGCGGGGTCGCTGCTTCTGCCCGTGCTGCTGGGTGCGGGATCTACAACAGGTGTCGCCGCTAGCGGGAGCCTCATCTTCTTGGCGCTGGGGTCAGCTGACACCATTTTCCTCGAGGGCGTCGCATCGCGCTCACGGATTTGAGCAGAGTAACGAATGATGAGCCTAGTTGTAGTGCGAGTGAAGAAGAAGGGGAGCTCGGGTCTTTCTGTAGTAGTGAGGAAGAAGGGGAGCTAGGGTTTTCTGTAGGAGTGAGGTGAGGAATTTGGGGGTACAAGTGGAGCAAGCTGACGTGGGGTGGGTGGGAGTGAGGAGGAAGAAGAGCACCCAGGTTTTTTGGGGGGGCGGTGTGCTGGGTGTGGGTAGCGCCTCTCATTCAGTAAATATATGGGCTTTTGAATTGATTTTACTATTTACTAGGGTGGATGGGTTGTTTTGTCTTGGGCCCAGAGAAATAATTACTACTAGTATAGTGGAGACACTCTACAGCTACCCAGAAAAACAATTACTACTAGTACAGTGGATACAATACCGCTTCTGGCTCCTCCTAGGTCATCGAAACGTCTCCCTCTACTGAATGTTGTTATACTTTTGTTCACCAACATGCGGGCCATGCAATGCGCGGGCCCAAATGCCATCCACCAAATTAGAAGACGGTATGCAGGCGGAGAGTCACCACGATCATAGCACAACAGTAACGAGACATCGTATCACAAAACCCCACCTCCCCGTAGTCTAAGTTTATATGGACAAAGCAACCATCATTTCACTCTTCGCTGAATCCCCTTCTCCCTTACCATCTTCAAGAAAGGCAACACTCGCATCTGTCACTATTCTTCTCTCCCAACGAAGGTAAGGTAAGCGGATCCGTGATGTCGGTATATTTTCGTTCAGAGAAAAAAAAGAACTTAAAGCAGTAACCTATCCTCACTCTCTTTTTTGTTTCATTGTCACTGCGATTGTGTTTTCCTTTCAGTGGTCTCCTAGTATTCATCAGTTTCATGATGGACCAAGGAGAACTAGGCAAAGATCTTCCGATATTGGAGCATACACGAGAGGCTAATCCCCACGAGACAGAGAGCTCCAAGAAGATGGAGGCAGCCACCGAGCCGACCCCAGATACGCTCACGGCCACTACTAAGATGGTCAACGCCTCGTTTGAGGTTACAACCCCCGTGGCACTGCAGGAGCAGTTTTCCCCTTCGAGGATGTGTCCTCCCCCCTGCTGAGCTACCCAAGGTGATTTTCTTCTTTGCTGATCTCGATTGTGGTTTTTCATGTAAGTATGTGGTGATGAATAATGCAAAATTTTATTAGCTTCGATGCCATCCTATAAATAGTGGTTTACATAACTTGTGTTTCTTATACTGGAAAGTAACTCAGAATTTGTTCTTATTTCAATTAGAGCCCTGATGCAGACAAGGATTGTGTGGTTGTACATGTCACTCGCTATGAGGCAGATGACCTGAATATACGCACTGGGAAAACATAGTTCTTAGGCTATTGGATCCTGGAAGCCATTTGCGCTTATACCAATGTCGAGTTGTATTCCAGCCTCACTGTTGTCAGGCGTGTTGTCCAGGGTGTACTTAAGCACAAGAAGTTTAAAGCTACTCCTTCGTTTCTGAGGCATACTGTTCTTGTCGAGCTTACGCAGGAAGATGACGTGGCATGCCTCCACAAACAAGTTTATGAGTGGCAAGGCCACAAGGTTGTCTTCATGAAGGTTCACAGGATTGAGCTGCTGCCGGACGTCCTCGATGATGTTCATGGCAAGGTCCGTCTTGTGTTCAGCCCAAATTAGATTGAGGCATGAAAGAGTTTCCCCAGCTAGTGTATAATAGTAGTTTGGATTGTGTCTAATTATCCGAACCTTGCTTGTTATCGAGCGTCTGGGGCTAGTACTCTGTTTGAATCCGTCTATGGGAACTGCTGCTACTTTTGTGTGCCCGTGAATCATGTGAGAACCATCATAATTGTTGCCTAAACAGATGCGTCCTCACTAGTTTTTTTCATGAATATGGCATGGTAAGACATAAGTTGTCATGATTTATCATACGAGCAGTGTGTGTTTGATGAAATAGAGTACTCGTTCGAGAACTGTGCGCTGACGTATACATAAGTACTTGTAAACACTGTTGGTGCTACCCCACTTGTAAGCAATTGTGCAAAACACGACATATTGGCTCAGCTCGCTTCAACTCTAGGCTATCGACCAGCTAACAATCAACAATCTTTTGTGTGACATATAAGCTACTATGTATCTTGTTACAGTGGTTCATGTAGTTAACTGAGGCCACAATGTAAATTCCAAACGCTCACACGCTAGTCCAGCATATATGTGGAACACTCACATTAAACTCGGCTTCATAAAAAACTTGAAAAGCATAAGTTAAGCAATTTTATACATCTCAATGATTCATAGAACATAACAAACATATACTAGTTCACAGCAAAAGACAAAGTTGTGAGAAGGTTTACAAATCAGGAAAAAACAAGCAAGGCTTCTCTGAGCAAAGGGCCTCCCGGCAGGCTTAAATTTCCTGGAGTTCACTCTGGTTTTTTCTTGTTGCCACCATCCAGGGTTAGGTTCTCTCATTCCAGAATAACCAATGATAATTGTGGTCTCAGCTGGAATGCTGAACTGAACCATGCAGTGTACTGACCAGCTGAAATTCTTGTGCATTCCACTAAATTTAAGCACCGCTATTTGCAGAAATAAGCAGACCACAATGCCTCTTGTCCGTGCACCTGTCCAAAAAACCGTCGTGCAGCCGTGCCAGCTAGTCCTCGGTCCATGGATGAACTGGTAGAAAGTGCATTCCGGACTAGGATGCAGTTGTTTTCGCTCGGCCCTACACTGCAATCAGGAAGTAAAACGTACGAATCAACTTCTTTTAGATTGCGTTGGTCATTCTACCTAGTTACTACCAATGTTGGAATACCTGGAAGACGGGTGGTTAGACAATGGCAGCGAGGGATAGCCATCTCATCTTGCGCAGTTCTACTAAAACTGAGGTGTGTGCTTTTGATTGCGCGGATAGAAACGATACGGAAACAGACATCCCAAAACGATATGGAGACAGACATCCCTGTTTGTGCAAATACGAAATACAGTTATTTAAATAGTGACAGATATTTGCAGTGGTGTATGATTAACAACAACATCTATTGTGTTATAATTGGCACTAGATTAACAATATGAAAGTGCCCTTAAGTAAGTAGCATCACATCACATCAACACTGCCACTAGATTAACATGCAGAACAATAGCATTAGTATTACTGTCATGAGAGTAGCACATGGTTAGTAATTGTGTAGTTCCACTGGGATGAAGCAATGTTAGCGGTGTGAAATTTAAGTGTAACTACAAAAACACAATTCATGGGAAATAAAGCAAGACGGAAGCACTTCATAAAATGGTGGTGGCGTTGCTTCAATTTATCGACGACACTAGACCATTACTTATATTGACATTAGGTGGCATTGCTTAATGCTTCATGTGATTTTACATTAACGGTAGCCATATGGGCGTAGGGACAGCATGGGCATAAAGTGGTGAGGCAGATGTGATTGTCGAGAGCGGCAAACACTCAGGCAGCATGTCTGCATTTGTCCCATTTTTTTTCTCCTTGGCGACATTTTCCTATGTGAACACAGGAAATCTAGACCTGCTCATTCTCATTTGCGTTGTCCCCCAACACCCGTCACTTTCTTTCCTTTTTCAACCAAGAGACACGTCCACTTCCCCCACCCTTCGCCATCCACCATGCTTTCTTCGTCTTTTCAACCAAGAGATCGGTTGGGTAGCCAGTATCTACTACTTTCCCCCGTTTCCTTTTAGAACCAAGTCCTAGATTCATGCTACAGCTTTCCCACTTTCTTCCCTGTTTGAACCAACTCTTAGAGTTGACTGTATGAACTAGCTTTACCTCTAATAATAGTAAAAGTCTAGGTGGCTTTGGAACAATGAGTGGAAGTAGAAAAAGATCCACACGAAGCCAAGTGGGGAGCTGGGGCAGTAGAGCAAGGAAGGTTTCTAAGGAATATATACCCAAGGGTCGTTGGCATGTGGCAAAGACGGCGTCTGGAGGCCGCATTTTGGCCATAATACCACAGGGAGGAAGAAGGGGTCGGAGGCCCTCCCGTGCCGGCGCTCTCTCGGAGAGAACGTCACGACCGCCAACTGGGACGCATGGGCAGCCATTGGTCTCATCCCTCGCCGCCGACGACAGCATGAACGATGCACCTACACCCCTGCCCCGGTCGAAGTTGTCCAGCCGGATTTGTGACCACTGTGAGCAGAGAGAGAGTGTTGCCACCTATGTCTTGCTTAGATCTGGAGAGCATGAGAGAGTGAACGATAGGAACCCTAGTAAAGCAAGCGCTAAGGCTCCTGCTTATATATATAGTGGAGTGATTTTGTTGTACCAGCTTCAGAAAAATGAACTCATGCGTGTACCCGCGAGTGGGTGTGAGAGAACTAGTGCATGCGTGCACCGCTTCTCTTCGTGAGAGTACAATATACTATGCCCAAAGAACATTCTCCACAAGAGTAATAGTATAAGTGCCTGACGTGTGAGCTAAAATAAAATGTGCACGACGTCTTTTGTTTTTTAGAAGTTCTGAGGGTAGGGTGTGAAGAGCACATATGTGTGTGATGTCTACCTGCAGATAGACGATGGGGGCGAGAGGACTCGGTAGAGTCGTGACTCGTGAGGGTGCGTGTGCATGAGAGGGAGAGGGGCACATATGAATGCAATGCATGTGTCCGTAAATCACTATCCGACAAACGTTCGCCACAAGTCTTTTCCTGACAAACGCTGTAAGAACCGTTAGATCGGCATCCGATAGTGTCGGTTTTGCCATGTCATTTAACAGAACAGCCACTCCTCCTACACACAAATCTTCCACGTGAGTGTTAGCAACTGCCGTATGCTCCATCCGTTCCAAAATGCAGTGCATATAGCTTTATTTAAAATTCGAACCTCACAAACTTTTACCGAGTTTTCGTGTACCCAATTGCACATGTAGAGTACCCAGTATATATCATTTCATTCATCTGCGAGAGGTAACTATAAAGATGGGGCAGGAGTCTACAAAGGAAGGTCATCGTATCACCTGCAGCAATTTCAACCATCCTTTGGTGTGGAGGAATATCATAGGAACTCTATATGATATGATTTTTATAGGATTTTTCCTTTAGAGCCAATTGGTTCATAGGAATAGATTCATATACTCACATTTCAAAGGAAATAAACATGATATCATTTTTATAGCTTTAGAGCCACTTGGTTCATATGAATGGATTCCTATACTCCTATAATTTGAAAGGAAAATAAACATTAGCGTATATTCAATAGAAAAGTTCCTATGATATGAACCAAATTACATCTCTTTTCTAATCCCTCCTCATAGGAATTGAGATACATGTCATCTCTAGATTCAATAGAAAAGTTCCTATGATGTGAACCAAATGACATCTCTTTTCCAATCCCTACTCATAGGAATTGAGATACTCCATGTCATCTCTTTCCCTACAACTTCCATGTATACATCTTCTATTCCTAAATAGCTAGTACAACCCACTAGTAGCTTTTTTTCCAAGACATGCAACTATGGCACAAGAACTATATAGTGTGCGAATAACTTAGAAAGATGGTCGCTAGATGAAGCTAATCCGACAGTGCAGAGATGGCAAATCCGAGCACTACTGGCCGTTGGATATCATCAACATTCCACCAGATCTGCCACATGTACAATTTAGAAGAGTCCATGGTTGAACTTAAGCATAATGCACAAACCTCAAAACACAAGCACTTCTCCCTTGTTCTAGAATCTTCCGTATCATAATTGAATATATATTTTCTAAATGAATTGCCATTATTTGTTTTTTACTTTATGCTTTACAATGCACAACCCCATGAATCTTAACATGTTTATAAAACTAATCGATTTTGAATGAGATGAACTATAAGAACTAAACGAACATCTACATCATGCATATATGACTCAAAGCTTTACATGCTATAGTGTGTATTTATTCATAATTTGGTTTCCAAATCTCATGCGTTCAATGCATGTGTACCTTAGTAGTTTTGAGTAGAGTAGAAAATTTCACGCGGCCCCGGTTATATCAAAATGCAGGGCCCATGTATCATTGCCTTTCGGTCGAACCTACGTCCACAATTTTTTGTACGTACTATATCTCCACTGGTCCCCGAACCCAAAATGTTGCCTCGTTCC